>NC_092704.1:5704047-5959670 GCF_964275005.1 Diadema setosum | reverse complement strand
CCTCCCTGATTCCACTAAGCTTCCGTGGTACAGCCTGTGATTAAACTTGTCTGGGCATGTCCGAAAATTATGGCTTATTTTGGGTACTCCCGCCATAGACAAACTCAAGATTTGGTGATTTGAAGCAGAATTTCAGAGGAAAAGTGCCCTAATTTCCCCAAACCTATTTTTTGGGGAAATACACGGAGTAGAAAGAGGGTACATTCTAGTTTCATTTAGAGTGCGAGGGTTTGAATTCATAGCCATGTTTTTTGTGCAGAGCTATTTTTGTCCCAAAGGAGGGGATATGACGCGTCTTTTCACGTGTTATAAGCACCGGTGCTCTCGCTCCGGAGCAAATGCCCGCAAGTTTTCCATATGGATGGCTATGCGCATGCTCCGACAAAGAGCACTGCGTGCAGCTGGCGTGCGCTTCTACATCTCATGCGTGTGAAGTTGTTTACAGTGTGTGACAGTAAAAAGAAAGTGTATCGCCGAAACTACAGCAATAGCCACTATACATCACCATCATCTCGAAAAGCCTTCGGATCCTTATTGGAATTACTGAACGCGTTGAAATGGCAGGGCATAATGTGAGTTAACCTCAAATTCAGTTTGAAATGGGCTTTAGAATCTCTGCAATCTGTTGGGTCAGAGATTGTCACGCATTATTACTGATCCACACTGAGCCATGCGTCCGGTAAAGTCCGAAAGCATGGTTCAAGTCTTGTATGTGTTGTAAGCTATACCGGACGCATGATGGGGGAAAATGGTTGTATTTCATGAATTACAGGCGCATTTTATAACACAAATGATGCACAGGCCTATTTCGTGGATCAGAGAGAATTGGATACTCTCGTTTAACTTTTGGACAGTCTAAAAACCCAACTCACTGTGCTCGTGGGTTTAAGCAGTTCCAACTTGATATTCTCAACAATCCACTCAGACTCTGTCCTGCGGATCCTGTGCATCATTATACTGTATTAGTTTTTTACACAATGATGTCCTTTCCTTTAGCCTCGTATTATGCCTATAACTTAGCTGCTTCACAGGTCTTTCAATTTTTCTCTTTCTCTTTCGCTCCCCTATGTATATATATGAAGAGCTTGTTTGCAAAAACCGATAAGTCCATTTTCACAAAAGTCAGCCGACATAATACTGTGATTTAAGGAATTGTGGGATCAATCTAAAGATGTATAATCAGTTGATAACAAAACGCAATATTATTCGTGTTATTTCAGTCCAAAATCAGTGTTTTGCGGCCAAAATCCGGTAAGTCCACTCCTGTTTGTTTGTTTTTTTTGCAAAAGCCGATAAGTCCACATTTACCAAACAGCATTACGTATATTGTGTCAGGTGGTTTCATTGACTTCGCTGTTTTATGTTTTTTACATTAACAAACAGCATTACGTATTATGTGTCAGGTGATTTCATTGAAAAAGTTCAAGCACGGTTTGTTGCAACCTCAAGTCATCTCTTCAGAGCAAAATACGCATGATGATCCTTGAATTTGGCAATATTTAGCTCTGAAAGAAGTGGTAATACACTCTGCAGGATTGTCAGAATATTAATAAAGACTAATCTGTTATAATGTGGACGAAAGACGATTCAAAAGGCATGATATCCAGCGAAAATTGTGAATAACTTGAACTCTCCCGCCTTCGTTTCACAGCACAAACACAATTGTTTGTTTACGCACACTCGTCCGTTGTCCGTAAGCATTAGGGGAATTGTGTACAATGGACAGCACAAATGCTCGCACGCTTTAGCAAAGTCACAAGCAGTTTTGTAATTTCTCTCTGACCAATCAAAGCAAGTTATACATCACTCAGAACCCAAACATTCTACTTCATTTTGAAGTGCGAGGGTAAACAATTCCACCAGGGAGGTGGACCTCCCTGATTCCACTAAGCTTCCGTGGTACAGCCTGTGATTAAACTTGTCTGGGCATGTCCGAAAATTATGGCTAAACAATTAAACTTGTCTGGGCATGTCCGAAAATTATGGCTAAACAATTCCACCAGGGAGGTGGACCTCCCTGATTCCACTAAGCTTCCGTGGTACAGCCTGTGATTAAACTTGTCTGGGCATGTCCGAAAATTATGGCTTATTTTGGGTACTCCGCCATAGACAAACTCAAGATTTGGTGATTGAAGCAGAATTTCAGAGGAAAAGTGCCCTAATTTCCCCAAACCTATTTTTTGGGGAAATACACGGAGTAGAAAGAGGGTACATTCTAGTTTCATTTAGAGTGTGAGGGTTTTGAATTCATAGCCATGTTTTTTGTGCAGAGCTATATTTGTCCCAAAGGAGGGGGATATGACGCGTCTTTTCACGTGTTATAAGCACCGGTGCTCTCGCTCCGGAGCAAATGCGCGCAAGTTTTCCATATGGATGGCTATGCGCATGCTCCGACAAAGAGCACTGCGTGCAGCTGGCGTGCGCTTCTACATCTCATGCGTGTGAAGTTGTTTACAGTGTGTGACAGTAAAAGAAAGTGTATCGCCGAAACTACAGCAATAGCCACTATACATCACCATCATCTCGAAAAGCCTTCGGATCCTTATTGGAATTACTGAACGCGTTGAAATGGCAGAGCATAATGTGAGTTAACCTCAAATTCAGTTTAAAATGGGCTTTAGAATCTCTGCAATCTGTTGGGTCAGAGATTGGTCACGCATTATTACTGATCCACACTGAGCCATGCGTCCGGTAAAGTCCGAAAGCATGGTTCAAGTCTTGTATGTGTTGTAAGCTATACCGGACGCATGATGGGGGAAATGGTTGTATTTCATGAATTTACAGGCGCATTTTATAACACAAATGATGCACAGGCCTATTTCGTGGATCAGAGAGAATTGGATACTCTCGTTTAACTTTTGGACAGTCTAAAAACCCAACTCACTGTGCTCGTGGGTTTAAGCAGTTCCAACTTGATATTCTCAGCAATCCACTCAGACTCTGTCCTGCGGATCCTGTGCATCATTATACTGTATTAGTTTTTTACACAATGATATCCTTTCCTTTTAGCCTCGTATTATGCCTATAACTTAGCTGCTTCACAGGTCTTTCAATTTTTCTCTTTCTCTTTCGCTCCCCTATGTATATATATGAAGAGCTTGTTTGCAAAAACCGATAAGTCCATTTTCACAAAAGTCAGCCGACATAATACTGTGATTTAAGGAATTGTGGGATCAATCTAAAGATGTATAATCAGTTGATAACAAAACGCAATATTATTCGTGTTATTTCAGTCCAAAATCAGTGTTTTGCGGCCAAAATCCGGTAAGTCCACTCCTGTTTTTTTTGCAAAAGCCGATAAGTCCACATTTACCAAACAGCATTACGTATATTGTGTCAGGTGGTTTCATTGACTTCGCTGTTTTATGTTTTTTACATTAACCAGACAGCATTACGTATTATGTGTCAGGTGATTTCATTGACTTCGCTGTTTTATGCATGCTGTACAGTAGCTACTGTGTACTGTAATGAAGGACCAGGCAGTGGCGTATGGGGGGGGGGAGGGGCAAGGGGGCACGTGCCCCGGGCGCCACTCCTTGGGGGCGCCAAAAACGAAAAGAAAAAAAAAGGAAGAAGAAAAAAAAAAACTCGCCCGACGGGGGATGGGGGTGAGGGTGGGGGGAGGGGGGGGGGGGAGGGCAGAAAACCAAATCAAACAAGATGAGAACAAAACATGATGATAACGCTGACAAAATGACAATGTTTATTGTGTTCACATATGCCTTTTGTTCTTGTACATTCTATCGGGGGGAAGCCTACTGAGACATTTAGTCCGGGAGCCAGCGGGGGTCAGCCTAGCTGAAAAGGTTACCAATTTTTATGTGTATAGCAATTTAGTACATATGCCCCTGAGTATGGAAATGCACGTCTGGCTGGTCATAGGTGGTGGGTGTGGCCAGGAGGGCCACAAAAAGGACCCCCCAAAATTAGGCTAGCCTAGCTGGAAAAGTAACCCCATGAAAACAACTGGAACTTGTTCGTTACACTTACAGGATAAATGAATGACCATTGCCAGACGTTTTAAGTGGTGGGGGGTAGCCGCCAGACGCTCTTAAAGGCCCAACTCCAGCTAGGCTAGCCTAGCTGGAAAAGTAACCTCATGAAAACCACTGGAACTTGTTCGTTACACTTACAGGATAAATGAATGACCATTGCCAGACGTTTTAAGTGGTGGGGGGTAGCCGCCAGACGCCCTTAAAGACTCAAATTTTTCCAGCTAGGCTAGCCTAGCTGAAAAAGTAACCTCATGAAACCCACTGGAACTTGTTCGTTACACTTACAGGATAAATGAATGACCATTGCCAGACGTTTTAAGTGGTGGGGGGTAGCCGCCAGACGCCCTTAAAGACCCAAATTTTTCCAGCTAGGCTAGCCTAGCTGATAAAGTAACCTCATGAAACCCACTGGAACTTGTTCGTTACACTTACAGGATAAATGAATGACCATTGCCAGACGTTTAAGTGGTGGGGGGTAGCCGCCAGACGCCCTTAAAGACCCAAATTTTTCCAGCTAGGCTAGCCTAGCTGAAAAAGTAACCTAATGTAACCCACTGGAACTTGTTCGTTACACTTACAGGATAAATGAATGACCATTGCCATATCTACGTTTTAAGTGGTGGGGGTAGCCGCCAGACGCCCTTAAAGCTAGGCTAGCCTAGCTGAAAAAGTAACCTTGTGAAACCCACTGGAACTTGTTCGTTACACTTACAGGATAAATGAATGACCATTGCCATACGTTTTAAGTGGTGGGGGGTAGCCGCCAGACGCCCTTAAAGACCCAACTTTTTCCAGCTAGGCTTGCCTAGCTGAACAAGTAACCTTGTGAAACCCACTGGAACTTGTTCCTTACACTTACAGATATATGCATGACCGTTGCCAGACGTTTTAAATGGTGGTGGTGGTGGGGGGGGGGGGGGGTAGCCGCCAGACGCCCTCAAAGACCCAATTTTACCAGCTAGACTAACCTATACATAGCTGGAAAAATAACCTCCTGAAACCCACTGGAACTTGTTCTCGTGATACACTCAAAGGATAATTGAATGATTGTTGCCAGACAATAGCCACCAGACGCCCCAAAGACCAAACTCTTACCAGCTAGGCTAGCCTAGCTGAAAATTAGGAAAGTAACCCCATGACACCCACTGGAACTTGTTCTTACACTTACAGAATAAATGCATGACCGTTGCCAGACGCTTTCAGTGGTGGGGCGTAGCCTCCAGACGCTCTCAAAGACCCAATTTTACCAGCTATAAGGTTCACATATTTCAGAAATAATAGCAGTGTAATTCCATAACTATAACCGCTTGCTTGCGAGTTCACCTGTCTATGGATACCTTATTCTTTTGTTCTGCTTCCTGAGCCCCAACTCATGCATTCTTATGGTGACTCTCCCATGTCATCATCCTTGTTCATTGCAGTTTGTTCTATTTTTTTGAAAATATTCTTATTCTTCATCCCAATTATCACAAATTCTGAAACTCTGTCCTCAGTATAACTAATTCATAGTTGTACAAATGTAAAAAATCTGAGAATCACCCGGAGATCTCCTTTATGGGGGAGTTTCTTGAGCGCACAGGAACATGCTTTGAAATATCAATAGGGCAAGTGTTGAGACGAAATACTGTAGAAATATGAGAATATACAGTGCTGTGGTTTTGGTAGAAGAAATAGGGTATCTGTATTTGTCCTCAGTGATAACCAAAAACTTATTTGGAAAGAATGATAGACATCAAAAAAGAATTGCCCAATCAAACATGTCGGGATTTTTCTCAAACATCAGTGTTCTCATTTTCTTTGCAGTGTAAAACAAAAATAAAAAACAAAAAGCAGGGCCGGATGCAGTATCCGGATGGAAATTGGTGGGATGGGGCGTAAACCGCGGGTATTATAACATACTGACGTGAAAAAAAAAAACAAGACCAAGAACTACTTTCTTTCTGTGCCCTGGGGAGAAATATTCATCAATTGCATTTTGGAAATGTTGGAAATCACAACTTTTGATGAAATTGTCTCCTACAGTATCTCTTTTTATATCATGAAGGCTTTTTTTTTATAATTAAGTTTCTTTCCTCTATGACCATGATAAAACAAACCCCTGATGATTAAACAAAAGACAATCAAAACTTGGCAAATGAACTCTTTGTCTAATACTCCATCAGCTCATAAAAAATACAATTCTACTGCAACAAGAAATCCATTCAGTAAGACTCGTCCTCGGGTGTACATCGCTTAAAATGCCAACTTTTTAAAGATAATGCCCCAGCTCTTAAATTTACTTTAAAAAGGGGAATTAAAGCTCAACACCTTTGGCCTATGACTTTTTAGGTACCGTATCACTTTACGGTTGAGGAGATGGGTAAAGAAAATTATTAACGGAGATGGGTAAAGACAAATTATTAACGAAATAAAACTTATAGGAACATGCTTCACATGACCTCACCATTTTCTTCTCTTAAGAAAGAAACGAAATCTGAAAATTGTTCAAGAGTGTTTTTGAACATAGTACATTGCAAAAGCAGAAAAAAATCAGTGTTTTTAAGAAACATAACTCACAACAACAAGGAATTCCTGTCGTGTCTAGTATTGCACGTATTTTGTTTGGAGGGTTTAGGATGCTAATATTTCTAGACAAGTTTATGCTCCGGCACTTCAATGAACTTAACTGTAAAGTAATGATCAACCTCTCTTGACAATAAACTCACATTTGCTGTTCTTCAGTAAAGCATATGACAGAAACATATGAGAAAACATGTCTAAAATTCATATGAATAAGCTCACAGCAACAACAAAAATACTATGTTATCTATAAACTAAATACTGCATGTACTTAGTTTCGAGGGATTTAGATGCAAAATGTTATGACAAAAGCCCCTACGTGGCTACCAGCAATTAAACATCCTTCAACTTCTTTAGCAATGAGCTCATGTGTATCATCTTCTTGTTGAGAAGACGAAGATGAGTAATGATAAAATAACCAAACTATCAACTTTCCTTAACATGTTTTACATGAAATCATTATTGCCTTCTCGTAACGAAATAAAAAAAAAAACCCAGAACATCTGAAATTGTTCAAAATCGCTTCTTGATAACGATGAAAGCAAGGAAACTTAGTGTTTGTAACCACTGTGACACGTGTCTACAGATCTGTCATGCTCATAAGAAACGTAACTCACAGGAATATAATTTTAAACAGTGTAAAAAGTACTTGGTTTGGAGGACATTTAGATGCCAACTTTTCAGAATAATACACCAGCACTGACATTAACTGATGAAAAAAAAGTAATGCTTAGCTTCTTTATCCAATTAGCCCATAGGTAATTCCTTGTAGTTGAAAAAAAAAAACCCGAGTACACATAAAAATATAGACTTTCCGTAACATGTATCACAGGTCATGATCTCCACATTTTTGCTCCTCTTAACTTAAAAGAAATAAATATATATTTAAATTTGTTTTAAATGACCTTTAAACAATATGACGAAAAAAATTCTGTGTCTGCAAAGGCTTGACACGTGTCTAATACTGGGTCACGCTCATATTAACGTAGCTCACAGGAACAAGGAATTCACGTGTGTATAAAAATAATATTGCAGAGAGGGTGCAAAGTTGAACCCTTTATTGAGGGTGCGAAAATGTTCCCTTGGATACATCTTTCCACCCACACTAAGTGGTGCTAGGTTGCACCAGTCCTCTTCTTGAGGGTGCATCTTTCCACCCACACAAAGGGGTGCTAAGTTGCACCTTTCTTGAGGGTGCGATCTTGCACCCTTTACCTTTCGGCGCACATTTGCACCCCGTGTAGCCTTTACATCTTGGTGCAACTTTACATCCTTTCGTGAGGGTGCAAAGAAACGCCCAAAGTTCCAAGATTGTGCCTTGTTTTGAGGGTGCAATCTTGGAACTTTGCGTGCTACTTTGTACCCTCAAGAAAGGGTGAAAGTTACACCCTCGGGAGCAACTTTGCCCCCTTGAAAAAGGCGCAACCTCTTTCCTTTAGGTGCAACTTTATGCCCGAAGGATGCAAGAATGTACCCTCTCTTGAGGGTGCAATCTTGTGCCTTATTGGTATGATGTTGCACCTATGTGGTGCTTATTTGCTCCATGACTGCTGCAAAATTGCTCCTTTAAAGGAGCAAGTCAGTGTCACCGCCTGCTCCTTTATAGGGGCAATATTGCCCATCATCTCAAGGTGCAACTTAGCATCACATAATCGGGTACGATTTAGTTCCTTAACTACTCTAAACCTTAAATAGTGCGAACTGATGTAAGCCTATTTGCTCAGAATATAACTTATGTTGTTGCACTCTGCAAAGTAAATAGGATTAGTGTAACTTGGATCTTGTGAATCATGAAATGTGTGTGCGTGTGGAATTTGTGAGTTGTGAAAATGTTAATGTAAAAGTTAACTTAGTTGTGTTTGAATAATATACTGAAACCAAAAATTTACCCAATTACCTTTTCAATATTAAAAAAAGGTGAGCACTATATCTATCAAACAGTTAACCTTCTCGGCAAGAGTATACATCTGCATGACGAAAGAGGTGAAAATATGATATGCAGTTGTCTGGATACGTTTTATTCAAAACGTTTGAATGCGTACTTATTCACATAATCTATAAGAATAACATATTATGCTTCTTACCAGTACTCAAAGCCTCTAAAACAAGAGCATGCTTCTTACACTTCTAAAGTATACACCATATCTTAAAAACAAAATGTAAGAGGATTTAAGAAGCTGTTTGTATGCATTCAAATGAATCCATATTTCTATCTAAAATCTAAAACGTGTCTTGTAAAAGGGGAATTCGTTTTATAATGACGATGCCAATTGTCTGAAAGTCCTTATCACGACATGTCTTGGAGTTTACGCTTATTGAAAACATGAGATTCTTGGCAAGTAGATTACAACTATGGTTTAAAGAGTTAACTGAGATACGCATACCGTATACGGGCATTTCGATGAAAACATTTAAATACAAGGCACTGTAAATAATATGAAAATCAAACTTGATACCAGCCCCTATCGGCAACCAATAGAGACTATGGAGGACTGCAGTTATAATTGTGTTCAGATATCATTGTTTTGGGTGATACACGCATGCCGACTGATTTGGGATCAATTCGAGTCCCTCGAGCTGAGATTCCGGAACTGCAATGAGCAAACCATCATTATGCATAACAAAGTGACTGAGAATAATGCATGCACCAGTTTCTGTTTCGTTGTTCTATACACAGAAAGTTGTTTCGTTTTCCAATCCTGTGCAGGCACACAGATTTTACAGAATTCAGTCATCTTTGGCTATAACGCCATGGTCGCGTGCAAAATGAATGCAGCTTATCTAACTTAACTTGTAGTTACTGAATAGGGGACTACTGTATATTCAATTTATACATTATTAATCGGATGATAGAACCTGTCAAAGAGTAAATTGCGGATATCATATACCATTGTCAAATTCACTTTAATTCTATAAATAGTATCAATGGAATGTTATGAACCACTTCAGCATTAACAATCATTATCATAATTATTTCCCTGAAACGGCTGCATTTGTATGAGAGGGAAGAGTTTGGCATCATACATAGCAAGAGTCGTGACTACAAAACTAAATACATATACAAGGTTTTAGGACACTTTGAATCATGCCCCCCCCCAAAAAAAAAAAAACAAAAAAAAAAAAAAACAACAACAAACAAACAAAAAACAAACAAACAACTTAGTGAAATGTTGTACAATGTATGCCCTACTTCCATTAACCTATGATCTTTGACCTTTGAATACATGGCCCGCATTTTTTCAACGAATAGGAATTTGGATGCAACGTAGGTAATATATAAAAGAAAAAATGTTTTAGGAAAATACATTCACTTCAGAAATAATTATGGAACAAATAGCAAAATATTGACACGTTCACTTCTTCCGTAATGACATGACAGAAAACTTTCCTCACCGAATCGTTCTGCCGTAATTCATGAGCAAGTCATGGATATTTACTTAGTTCGATTAAAAGTATACATTGAGTCATTGCAAAAGCATCTAATGAAAAGTATGCTTCAGAACTACATCATTGTCATTTATTCTATAACACTAATAATATAGAGCTATTGGTCCGTCATATTGCCTAACAGGTCGTTGTCCTCCTATCACTATACCACGTTTGTTTAGCAAATAAGGCACAGAATTTAATTTTGCACTTGTTGCCAAAGACTCTAATCTTCTTTACCGCTATTCCCAGACATGTATGTTGGTGCTGTATGAATTTGAAACGGAAGCTTACAAATATTCACCATCTAACAAGGCAAAAGCGAAGTGATGTCTCGTCCACGTATCAACTTTGTGATTACAGACATTTTCAAATGGCATAGGCCTAGTTCATTGACTTTTTGACTGTTGACGTAGTCGGACTTCACCAATATTAACACTTGACAGCAATCATTAGATGATCTGAGGAGTGAATTTGGTGGTCATATAGCTCAAAAGTGTGGAAAGTTATTGAAAGAACACCAGAATACTATGTCGACAGTGTTTATCAGGTGAGATACAAACATAGAACAAGTTCCAGTGGGTTTCAGGAGGTTACTTTTCCAGCCATCAGGGCTATAGTCTAAAATTGGGTCTTTGAGGGCATCTGGCGGCTACCCCCCCCCCCCCCACTTCTTAAAACGTCTGGCAACGGCCATGCATATATCCTGTAAGTGTAAATAACAAGTTCCAGTGGGTTTCATTAGGTTATATTTTCAGCTAGGCTAGCCTAGCTGGAAAAGGTTGGGTCTTTAAGGGCGTCTGGCGGGTACCCCCCACCACTTAAAACGTCTGGCAATGGTCATTCATTCATCCTGTAAGTGTAACGAACAAGTTCCAGTGGGTTTCATTAGGTTACTTTTTCAGCTAGGCTAGCCTAGCTGGAAAAATTTGGGTCTTTAAGGGCGTCTGGCGGCTACCCACCACCACTTAAAACGTCTGGCAATGGTCATTCATTTATCCTGTAAGTGTAACGAACAAGTTCCAGTTGTTTTCATGGGGTTACTTTTCCAGCTAGGCTAGCCTAGCTGGAGTTGGGCCTTTAAGAGCGTCTGGCGGCTACCCCCCACCACTTAAAACGTCTGGCAATGGTCATTCATTTATCCTGTAAGTGTAACGAACAAGTTCCAGTTGTTTTCATGGGGTTACTTTTCCAGCTAGGCTAGCCTAATTTTGAGGGGTCCTTTTTTTTGGCCCTCCTGGCCACACCCACCACCGATGACCAGCCAGACGTGCATTTCCATACTTAGGGGCGTATGTACTAAATTGCTATATACATAAAAATTGGTAACCTTTTCAGCTAGGCTGACCCCCGCTGGCTCCCGGACTAATTAGCCACGTTCTACATGTTGTATATTCATTGTTTCTTATATCTTTTCATTTCTGACACTCTCTGCACCTCACTTCTCGTTAACAGCCAACCAGTGGGGAGCGACCATGCGTGACCCTTTCACAGTCACGCATGGTCGCTCCCCACTATCCTCTGCATTCGCAATTCAGAATGAATGACAGGATAGAAGATGTACCTTTTCACTCTATGTTAGATGATGATTTTTTTTTTTGATTTATTTAGACCTGTTACGCCAGATTTCGATTTTTTAGATAAAGAAGAAGCTTTTAATAAACGCGCATATCCTTTTGATGAACTACAGGCCCGTAGCCAGGATTTTTCAAGGGGGGGGGGGTGCGGTCACTAAAAAAACGGACCTTCGGTACCAATACCAATGATGACACACACACACACAATTATATATATATATATATATATATTCTTTGGACGACCGAACTACAAAAGTTGTATAAGAATTTGCGCGCGAAGCGCGCCGCAAATTGTGAATTTTGACTGTTTTAATGACGTTTTAAAGTCTCGAGGAAATTTGTATTTTTGTCTGTTGCATGCAATCGCGTTACGGTATTTCATCTAGGAAATAGTAAAAACTCATTTTGCCAGGAAGTTGCAAAGTTTAATTGTGTTCGAGACTCTGCGCGCGTAGCGCGCCGCAAAATTGAGAATAGTGATTTTCCTGGTGTTGTTTTAACTTTTATTTTTTCTATTGTATACCCGCGTTAGCAGGCCTGAAGCCTGGTATGCGAGTTTGTCAAAAACGAAAATAAATAAGAAAATTTTTAAAACAAAATGAATTGTAAATGTGAACCATTTATATTTTGCCTCCCTGTGGTAGGATATTTCCAGCATTTCCGAACTTTCAAATAATCATTTTAGATTTAATAATATTAAAGGTAGTAGATCCGATTCGCAAACATCTCCAATATCAGTCAAATGTCATATTAACCATCATGCTAAGAAGGTTTTCTTTGTGAAATTTGGAGGTCAGTGAAATTCAAAAATTAAACATCCGCTAGCCATTGGAAGAAGTTGAGTGCAAATTCAGACCTCAGGCTTAATGCTCAGATGTTTTCCTATTTGATTTGATCTGTCTTACTGTGCACACTAAGATACATACTGGAATGGTTATTTCTTATTTATTAAATTATAGTAGCATATTTGGTTACTAGCTGTCTCTAGGCATTTTTGAATTTGGGCTGCAAAGAGATCCACTACCTTTAAGTTAGAAGAGAGATAAGTAAATAATGATGAAATAAACAAACAAAAAAGAATGAGTTTCTTTTGTAATACTATCTGACAAACTTTTTACTTTACCATTTTACTTCATAGCTCAGTACTTTCCATTCTCTCTCATACCCTCTTACCCATTACATTTAAATGAAATACAACTAAAATGAGTTTGCGTGCCTGCATAATACTCTTTGGAAATTATAAGTGAGAATGTTCTTAGGTTTTGGCTCACTTTAAAATGAGAACCAATAGAACTGTCACAACATGAGAAAATGTATAAGTAATAATCAACAGTACATTTCCGAATTTGGCCTGCAAAGAAATCCGCTACCTGTGAGTTAGAAAAGAGATTAGTAAATAATGATAAAATAAACAACAAAAAAGAATGAGTTTCTACCGCCGTATCCAGAACTGAGCCTGAAACGGTGCAGGCTCAAGAAATCGTTTGTACTAATACGTCTTGAAGTACTGTGTGATACTGTTGACTCAGACTTCTACAAAGCTGTAAGTGAGAATTTTAACCCAATCCGGCTCATTACCTGTGTTTTTTATGAAAAATATGAATAAAGAATGTAAATTAGATAACGACGCGTCAGAATGCAGTCTAACGCTCTCACAATGTTATCATACATAGGGTTTTTCCCTGACTGTTTTTACTCCGGAGCTCTTGCAATATTCAGGCTTTTGTAATACTATCTAACAAACTTTTTACTTTACCATTTTACTTCATAGCTCAGCATTCTCTCTCATACCCTCTTACCCATTACATTTAAATGAAATACAACTAAATTTAGTTTGCGTGCCTGCACAATACTCTTTGGAAATTATAAGTGAGAATGTTCTTAGGTTCTGGCTCACTTCAAAATGAGAACCAATCGAACTGTCACAACATGAGAAAATGTATAACTAATAATTTGTTGGAACCGTAAGCAAATGCCAGCTGAAGGCGAGTAGGCAAGTGTGTTTAAAAGCATTAGATTATGCACGGAGATCGTACAGTTACTTGATAGATGATCTTTTCTCGAATATTGGTACTAGCAAAAGGGCTAGAAAAAGCAGCTATTATAATTCGTTAGGCATGCATAATGGCCCAATGAGTGTTACGAGAGAACTGGAGTAAGACAGGTCTTTTATTTTGTTTTGTCTCTCCTGATCGTTCGTAAGAAATGCTAATTCATGACCACCTTTTCACAATTTGATTGGAGCATGCATTCATAATGGAAAATAGTTGACATAATAATCTATCCCCAGGCATTATCATGCCAACATGTACTTATATATATATATATATATATATGTACTATATCTTTGTGAGACGTAGATATAAAATGTCTCAAGTTTTCGATTATAGTAATTTCGAGGAAATTTCTTTAATTTTTATCATATATGTAAACTTGAGGCTATTCGATTTTCATCCACTTACCTCTGTTCCTGTGAAAAAATGCAAGTGTCAACCTCAATGTCATCCACGAATCGCACGTACTCGGGCGGCCAGTGGAAAAAAAAAACACAGGTCACACGCGCCAAGGGCCATGGCATGCAGTGCCAATATAATAATAGCTCGCACAAATTGATACATAACATTTGTGTTTGTGTGCATGGGGACGATCCGATGGTTCATACAACAAAAGGGTTTCGTACATTTATTTTTAACATTGTTAAACGTACTCTTCCACATTTACGTAGCATATAATGTGTCTTTATATTTATTTGGATTGTTATCTTGAGAATTGCTAAAAACAGTTATTATGAAAAAGTGGACCTTTCAGAATTTGGGGGGGGGGGGGTGCGTACGCACCCGACGCACCCCCCCCCCCCCCCCCCTGGCTACGGGCCTGAACTAGTTGCGGACAATCTTAATTCTACAGCGGAAGAAATGCAGTATGATTTTAACGATCTGACTCAAGCTCCTTTGTGTAATTATCACCTTGAATCAATTCAAAGATATTAGAAAGGGTTTTGTGAAAGAAACATTTTCATTGGTACATTTGAAAACAAGAAGTTTTAATAAGCATTTTGAAGAATTGCAGTTATTGTTAGATAATCCAAATAAATTTTTATTTTCAGTGATAGGATTCACTGAAACGTGGTTGTATTCATGTCCAAAACAATCTTTTGCACTTGAAGGGTATAATATTTTTGCGAATAATAGATCTGATCGCTCTGGTGGCGGAGTCGCTTTATATGTTCTACGCTGCTTTGAATGCACTGTCTTTGATGAGCTTAGCAAAATGAATGACATTGTTGAGTCACTTTTCATTGAGATTACTGTTCCCGGTAATAAAAACATTGTGATAGGTATTATTTACAGACCTCCAAATTCCAACAACAGAGACTTTTTATCATATCTCACTGAGGTGCCTACAAACCCTTTATTTATAAACTCAAACTCTTTTATATTCGGTGATTTCAATATTGACTTGTTAAAGCATACAACGGACAACATCTCGGGAGAATTTCTTGAGACATTCTTATCCTTTTCTTTCTTACCTCTTATTTCGAAACCGACACGCGTTTCACGTCAGTCAGCCACTCTAATTGACAATATTTTTAGTAACGTTTTAACCCTTCCAAATTCGTCGATAATCTTATCAGATATTACTGACCATTTTCCAATAATGACGCACCTTAAATTTAGCCATATTAGTAATAATTCATCTCAGCGATATTTGAGGCGTAAAGTAACCCAAGAAAATTTGTCTTCTTTTTGTGCTTCCTTGGATAATGTTAATTGGGATTGTGTGTTTGATACTGATGACATTAATTTTGCTTCGAATAATTTTTTGGAAATTTTTGATAATCATATGGATATTCACATTCCTAAAAGAAAGGATAAACGGGGGAATTATAAAACAACTCCAAAGCTTCCATGGATTTCCAAGTCCATTTTACGTTCCATAAATAGGAAAAATAAACTGTTTGATGTATTTAAAATGAAAAAAACTGAACAAGCACGAATTGAATATACTTTGTATAAGAATACTCTCATTAAGATAATACGTATTGAAAAGAAAAAATATCATAAACAATTAGAGAGATATAGGTGTGATATGAAAAGTACATGGAACGTATTGAAACAAGCAATGAATATTTCAGATGAAAAGTTAAGTATTTCGAAAATGAGATTTAATGATGAAATTATTGATAATCCTGTTGATATAGCAAATGTTTTTAACACATATTTTACAACAATAGGAGAAAACCTTGCTCAAGAAATTCCCGATACTAATAAACATTTCTCTGATTTTTTAAATCGATATAATATGAATTCAATATTTTTTACCCCTACCACGAGGTACGAGATTACTGATATTGTATCTGGTTTGAAAAACAAAAAAGTTCCGGTTATGATCGTGCAACCCTTACCTCCTCTATAGGTTTAGGCTATAGATTTGGTTTAGGCTTTGGTTGGTCTGTTATTGCCTCAATTATGAAAATGTGTAAAGTTATATGTTTACACTAGTTGACTGGTCATCATTATTAATTCTCTCACATAAACCACCACCACATCCATCACAATCACTCCAGCATGCGCTATATAAACTCCTTACACTAAATGAAGACAACAGACATTTGATTTACGTGGATGCCACATTATATTAGGGTCTTGCAAGTCTGATAGGTTGAAACCATCAATTTGGTGTATCTTAATTAGTTCCTTAATTACTCATGCAAATTATAAATGCTTAATATGGAGGTGAATTATAAAACCCTAAACTTCATTTGTGCTACTCACGGTACCGTGCGCGGAGTCCATTGTCCGTTTTTATAATTCGGAGGATGCACAAGTCATCAAATTAGATAATTTCAGCGAAACGCGAAATGGGAGGAGGCGTCTCCATGGTTTGGATCCTCAATGTTAAATGGCAGCGGCGCTCCAGGCTTGGCTCCAAAAAGGGGTCTAGAGTGTTCGTCGGGACGTCCAATCTCCATCAAATTTTGTTCGGGTACTCGGTGTCGACTTTGAATAGGCGACAGGAACATGGGCACGACACAATGTGAATCAACGTCTTCTGTCGAAGTCCAAAAGCATCAATTGTAACTGTTGATGCGACATAATCCGCTCCCGGGATCAGGAAAATCAGACAAGCATCTCAAGTGCACATAAGATGAAAATAGGAGCTATAGAAAGTTAATGGTACAAAGTCTCAGGAAGGTACCATATTGAAGTTTCACGTTGCGAGACTGATCCCCTTTGGAGATTCGTAGAAGTTATGCAACTTTTAAGATGCTTGGAACATTTCTGCTCCTCTGGAGTCCCGAGAAGAAGTCTCAGAAAGGCATTGCTCGAAGTTAGCAGGGTTAGGGCAATATAATTGCTCCCTTCAGAGTCTAAAGGAAAAGTTGCTCTGGATTATAATCATTTGGGAGGCATGACTGCTCCCTTCGGAGTCCAAAGGAGAAATCGCATTCAGTTATCATTTTCTCTCACCTCCACATCTCATATCACCTCCATCCTAAACAATCTTCATTAATATTAACACCCTCTCTCTACAACTCTTACGCTAATTGGTTAGCTTTACATGTCAGTCACTGATGGTTGTCGAGTACCATTGGTTGATTACATTTTAGGTTGGGCATAAAGTATAAAACAAATTCTGATTGGTCGAATATTCTTTGGCTCTGCCTATCTTCCTTCCAAACTCTTCCAAAAAAAAAATGATTACTAAGATGTGACTTGCCTTGAGCTGTCCATTGATGCATCTGGTTTATTTACAAACCCTTCGAAGTGGTTGCTATTGTGGTTGGGGTAGGTCTGCATAATCTCCCATTTCTTTACTTTCTCTTCCATTGGGTTTCTCTTTAATCTGACCTCAGTCATTAATGATTCCAAGTTTTAGGACAAAGGTCGCCATTTACTCTGGGCTTGGCTGGTCAGTGGCCTAGACTACATTATTCACACAAGGAAGATAAACTTTGTTTTATATTTTGCTATCTGTGTGAATGGGATAGCCTGTGGGAGTAATATGGGGGAATTCACATTGAAATATGATCTTTAGGTGTAGTAACAGACTGAGCTCAGAAACACTATGTGAATGGGCAGTTCCTGTATGATTCATAGATAAAGGATAATTTATAGTTTCTGAACCCAGTAGGGAGACCGCATGACCTCTAGTGAGAGGGTGTTGGTCCTGAATGAACATATTGAGAGATGGATGGAACAAAGCGATAGCTTAAGTCAAATGAATGTGCTTCCAGTTTGTAAATGGGCACAAAGGATGGAATAAAATCAAAGGACTACATAAACTGGTATTTGGTAAAGCCCCTTTAATAGCCAACTGGCTGGGCTACATCGACATAAGCAATATGATTTTGAAAAGTGTTATATCTTCTGTTGCGGATCCTTTGGCACATATTTTTAATTTGTCAATGTTAACGGGTGTGTTTCCGGAGCAAATGAAAATAGCTAAAGTTATTCCCATATAAGAATGGAGATAAGTTAGATGTTAGTAATTGCAGACCTATTTCTTTATTGTCTTGCTTGTCCAAGATCTTAGAGAAAATTATATATAAAAGAACGATGAATTTTCTAAAGATGTGTGATGTTTTTACAAATTCGCAGTTTGGATTCCGAGAAAAGCATAGCACCTGTCACGCTTTGCTTAATTTTGTTGACAAAGTACACTGTAGCACATGCTTTAGACAATCACTCTCATTTGATTGGTATCTTCCTGGACTTCTCCAAGGCCTTCGACACTATAAACCATGATATCTTACTCTACAAGTACAAAGGGCGCTCTCGGCATCGCACACTCTTGATTTTCTGTCCTCGTACAAGTGACTTAATTTCTTTATTTTTCAGCATTTCATTAACGTAGTCGAAGCACTATATTTGCATAAAGCCCTTGCTGTACCCTTGCTGGTTCATCTGGATCACTTTCGATTCTTGGAAATGGCTTCCAGGAGTAGTGGCAGAGGCACCAAAAAGAAGGGTAAAAACGCTGAAGACAACAACGTTGTCCCGGCTTCAGACCATGGGCAAACTCTCCCGACACGAAGTGACGATGAAGGTATGGACAGCTCGGCTGGTCACTCAAGCGGCGGTCACTCGGAACCTACAATGGACGATCTCAATGACACTCTACAACAACGCATTGTTAAAGCTCTGTGTACCCCTGCTGTGGTAGAGGTCATAACTAAAGCAGTCACAGAAGCAATCATGGATTCCGTCACTCAACGCGTCTATGAGTCACTCGACCATGACCTCCAGTCAAAGCTGAGAGTACTTCATGACCTTGAACGGACCATAGGCAATCTTGAGCACAAATTGTCCAAAGTCGCAGAAGATCTCAAAGAGCAGGAACTCTACAGCCGTCGCAACTGTTTGAGAATAGTTGGGCTTCCTGAAACCCCGAACGAGGACACCGACGAGATGGCCACAAGGTAGTTTATTGGGCCCACTATTGTTTATTGTTTACATTAATGATTTTTGTGCTTCGTCAGAATACTGGTGTTATCGTCCATACTTTTTGCGACGATTCAAATGTTTTTTACTCACATGAAGACCCAAATATTCTTGTGCAGACAGTTAATTCCGAATTAGAAAATTTATGTGAGTGGATAAAAGCAAATAAGTTGTCTTTGAATATCCGAAAAACAAAATATATGCTTTGTAGTAACACTTTAGATAATTTAGATATGGACATTTGTTTTGGTGACGCTGTCTTAGAAAGTGTTTCCCATATAAAGTTTCTCGGTGTTATAGTTGATAACAAACTTTCTTGAAAATTTCATATTGATAATGTCTGCAAGAAAATTTCACGTAACATAGGTGTTATTAATAGATTAAAACTGTCTATTCCTTAGTATTCGTTGTTAACATTGTATTCATCTTTGATATTGCCTTATTCAAATTATGGAATTTTGGTATGGGGAAACACGCATCAATTATTATTGGATAGGATTCTACTGTTACAAAAGAAGGCTCTTCGCATTATTTGCAATACTGTTCCATATTCACGTACAGATCCTTTGTTTTTTGATAACAAGATTCTGAAAATTAAAGATTTGTTTTTATTACAATTAGGGCAGTTTATGTATACTTATAATAATAATTGCCTCCCGTTTGTATTTAACTCCATGTTTATGCGTAACCGGACATACCATAGATACCCAACTAGACAGTCAAATGAATTTCATTTACCTCTGTGAAGAACCTTGCTAGCTCAACAGACTTTTATTTATGTAGGTCCAAGATTCTGGAACTCCCTTCCTATGGATATAAAAAATGCACCTTCATTGAATTCTTTTAAAAAGAGATTGAAAATGTTTCTTTTGAAGTCTTATAATGTAACTGAATGTATTTAATTTTGTAATATTTTTGTGAGCACGATATCATCTTCTCTTTTTTCACTGTAAGGCTGCGTTCTCTCGAGGCATCAATTATTTTTACTACCTGGTAGTATTCTATACGTGCTCTCGTCCTCTCGTCCTCACAGTTGAATCTCTTCAGCTGGAAAGCTGCTCGACAATGTGTCACTTTCGAAAACACTTGGTTGATTGTCTCTGTGGGCTTTCGCCCTTGGTGTATGCATCAACAATTTTTTGGCTTCTCTCTCTCTCTCTCTCTCTTCCTCTTTTCCCTGTTTTTTGTTCCCTTTTTTTCACACTTTTGCTTTCTTTTCTTTTTCTTCTCTATTCCCCACTTCCCCAGTTTCCCGCAATCTTTGTAGTTATAAGTTTTCACCCCATTTCCCCCCTTTCCCTCAGAGGTATCCACATGTTACAAGGTTATAGTCTTTTGAGTGGGTATAACCTCCACTTTTTTTTCTCAGGGTGTATATCGAGTGTATGTATCTTTATTGTACTGATCATGTAGACATGAACATGTTGTTAATCCTGTTTGGTTATATACATTTTCAACGATTCGCATGTCAAATTCATAATAATGTTTCTTGTACATTTCGTTGAAGGAAGAAAGTGAAAATAAAGTTTGAATTTGAATTTGAATTTGAATTTTACATTTAGCAGGCAAAATGTTACACGGAGCAGTGGCGGCAATTTCTTTCGTTCTGAAGAGATCGCCGATCGGATCAAGAGAGGGTGCCAACGGCTTCGAACATGGGAGGGGGGGGGCGCAAACAAGATAAGAACAAAACGTGATGATGACGCGGACAAATGACAGTGTCTATTGTGATCACACATCTTGAACGAACTATGAGATAAGTGCAATGTTTCCTACACAGAAATATACAAATTTCGGCTCACTCGCTCGTACTAATTTAGAGTATTTTTTCAAGTCCTCGGTTTGTTGGTATAAATCGCTATCTATAAGGCCGTCACTATATCTTGATTAGAATTGTAAGATTAGATAACCAAAAAATGACAAGAATTACATGTTTTGTAAGCTGAAATACAAAAATTTTCGGCTCGCTCGCTGCGCTCGCTCGCCAAAATTTATCAAACTTCATTACATTTTAATCACCCTCAGAAAAGACCCCTTTTAAGTGCTTGAAAAACCATATCATGTGGACATTTTTTGAAGTCCCTAACGGGATGGGGTTGGGGGTTGAACACTTGTCTTTTTCAGAAATGAGGAGCGCAATATTTTCGCGCTTGCCCCGGGCGCCGTTTTCCCTAGATACGCCACTGGGCCCAGGGAAGTGCCTCCCTGGTAGGGCTACTATACACGCACGATACGGACTTTGCTACAGTACTCTCCGCATAATTGGGTACCCTCGGACAAAACGTTGCTTACCCGATTAAGCGGAGTACCCGATTAACAGAAGAACACGTCTCATTCACAGTTGACACACACAATGTGCATTTACATGCTTGCATGCATTGTACACTGCACCAAACACATTGTATGCTGAAGACGCGTACTTGCACGGCACATTATACATACCTTACACTTGCTCAGTCACGAGCAATAATTTACACTCTTTTTATGGACAAATATGTCTTTAGAAAACTTTGTCGTTTGACTATAGACTCCTCGCTAATAACACCAAGGCGTTTCCGAAATGAACACGTCTCTTTGCATGCACTAGTCACGTAAAACGTCGGGTTCCTTTTTGAGAAGTGACTGGGGAAAAGCAAAATTATGGAGCTGGTGCATGGCCTGATTTTCATTGCAAACTTCTCGTATCGTGAATGTTGTTGTGGAACAAGGGAGGAACGCAAGTGTGTTCAACTCCTGTCTGTCTATGCAATTGTGAGTACCAGCTACATGTGTAATGTTCGTTTTCGTGTGGCAAGTCGGTACGTGTACATGTGTTTTCATTTTTAATCACTCCCAAAATGATCGGTCTTCTTTGCGAATTAATCAGAGAATGCAATTAGCCGTGGAAAATGTTACATTCATGATTTCTAAAAGTGTTATATCTGCGATAAAATGTGGGTAGAAATTAGATTAGAAGAAAATTATTTACCCATTTATGCGGAGAGGCAACCCGATTATCAGGTAATTTTAATGTGCATCGGAACTGACTCTGACATTATACCCAATTAAACGGAGTACCCGTTTAAGCGATACCCGATTACGCGGAGAGTACTGTATAAGCATGCAGAGCTTTCTCAAGGTTCTGTAAGCATGCAGGCTGCAGCGCCAGCATCGCGGCTGGGACAAAAACGGGAGCCGTTACTCTGGCAACGCAGTTTCCACACATTCGAAACATGGTGTCCTGCTTCCCTTGTTCCAAAGCATACCATGTGTGCCGAATTGCATGAGCATTGCTACAAAACATGAGGAAGTTGTTTGATCCAAATATTTTGTCCTGATTTATTGTCATGATATTTGGTTACCATAGCAACCCAATTTCAGACACATTTAAAAAAAAAGTCTTCGCCACCACACCAATGTGTGTAGGCCACAGTTCGTGAGCATTTTGCTTGAAAAAAAAAAAAAAAAGAATTTCTGCGATCCACAATATTATCCCGATTTATTGCCATGATATGCCGTTTACATTCTACCATATGCTGTTTACATAATACCATAATGCGTTGTTACCATGATAACGCAAAGACATTCGAAAAATGTCTCGCACATCTTCATCCCGAAACTAGTATTTGTGTGCCAAGCTTCGTAAGCATTTTGTTTGGAAAAAAAAATAACTTTTTCGATCCCTTATATCTTCCCGATCAATCGCCGTAATATGCTGTTACCATGGCAACGGCAGTTTTTTTGAGCCATTAAAGAATGACTTGTGACTTACCAAAGACCAATGTGTGCGCTAAATTTCATGATGCGGAAGTACATGTACCTCGATTACCAAAAGCTATTCCGTGATTTATGGCCATGATATGCCGTTTCAAATACATTCGAAAAAGATAAAATGTCTCGTACATCTCCATCCCAAAACCAATGTGTGTGTGCTAAATTTCATGAGCATTGCTAAAAACTTGAGAAGACTTGCAACGCACCGATTTTATACCGCGAGCGCTGGACTTGTCGGCTTTTGCAACAAAACGAGATGTGGACTTTTGCCTCTAAACACATTGAAAAGTACAAAATTTCAAATTTTCCTCTTTCTAGTACATATTTATGTAACCGACATTCATGAACTCTACATCATTCGCATTCTACGCCAACAGAGTGTAATGAAAAATCGTAATGTAAAAGAATTGAACAAAATGGACATCGATTTTTGCGAACCAACTCTTCATAAATAAATAAATTTAAAAAAAAATATATATATAATATTTATATATATATATATATATATATATATATATATATATATATATATATATATGTGACTAATTATGTAGGCGTACCTGTGCTTCGGCGTCTTGCCCGCTAGTGGCTGTTTCGCGCTGGGGCGTTCTTCCTGTATAATTATACTGATATGCCTATATAGCTGTATGTGTATCTGTATCTGTATCTATCTCTCTCTCTCTCTCTCTCTCTCTCTCTCTCTATATATATATATATATATATATATATATATTTACTCATATATGAATACATATATTTATGAATATATATAACACTTTTTGCTATCACTTTTGATATCACGTTTACCAATGTTTTTCCCCCTTGGTATAGACTACAAACTCCAATCAACAAAACTCATCTTATGCACGAGTAAGGGGACGTGATGGGACTGTAAAAAATGAAGTGAGTACACTTATATTATAATCACATCTTTAGTTCAAGTTTGAAAGCATAATATTTTAGAATCAAACATATCCGAAAGTCCGAACAGTCATAGTAATCGACAATGATATTAATCAGTATCTGATCAGTATCAGTATACCTGTAATGACACTCCTATATCTATCTTCATCTGGGCGCGCATCTGACGTTTACGTAGGTGCTTTACTTGTGCTTAGGCCTACTTGATATTCTAAGCCTTAAAAGTTTATGAATGGTCACAGAGTATACCTAAGGAATGCAAACTATTGAGTCTTTCGAAAAGCCTGGAATTGTTGTGACCACACAATTCCTTGGTACCATGGTTGGGCGTTGCGCTGGCGTGTAGCGTCGTGATACAGGTGCCGCTACGAATACTGATAGACGGATTTTTACATGCCTAATTCTCATCAATATTTCGTGTATCAAATTATAAAAATATCACATTATGTTGTTCTCATTAACCATGTTTTCTGGCGAGGGAATTAAGCTACATGTGGCATTAACGCTGAACGGCGGTGAAGCTCGTCCGAGTGACGAGATAAATTCTCGATTTGCATTGATTTGTGAGAATTTGCAGCACACTTCTGGTCATCTTTAGCCAGTTTGATGTGTAAATACACCTTTGAGCGGAGCTACATGGTACTTTGATGTGATGTATAGACAATTTTGACTGGAATCACGAGGCAACGAAGTGTCCCCTGATGACCACTCTACTGACTAAGTCACTAGTCCCACATTCGTGTTGTGAATTCAGTGCATGCTTTGAATCTTCTCGTGCGTGAACTTTCTTCTCGTACGTTAACATTATATCCGTTTTGGTTTGAAGTATATTTCCTGCATTCTTCATATCATCCCATGAGCAAGTAACTACGATTCTCATCTAATGGAACAGTTTTTGGAATGCATCGGTATCAGTATCTGTTATACTTGTGGATTTGACGCTCTCTATCCCTACATGGAGGACATCGTGTTGTACGTCACCCTTTAAAGGGATGGTTGTATACGTCACCCTTTAAACCTGAAACATATAGTATCGTTTTCATCACGAGAAATCTCATCAGTGTGGATTTTTACCCTCCGATTCTCCTGTTCTCTTTATATACCCTTTTGAACATACTACAACCATTTCGATTGAAGATTTCTTCATCATAAATCCAAAATGTCGTCCAAAACCAAGATGAACGCTGAAGCCACCGTCGTTCAAGCTATTCAAGACTATCTGAAAAGCGACGCCTTTTTCAATGCCATTGGAATGGCCGAGGAAAAGAAAAAAAGCTATCCACAAGCATGCCAATCAACTAATTTATAGACTATACCTTCTCAATTTATCACTGAATTTTTACGATAGCTGGAAAATTTATTAAGTAAAGTGTGTGATGAGCAGAAAAATGTCTTTTATTTGGTGATTTCAATATTGATTTACTGAATGTTACATTATGCTCAGATGTTGATAAATACATTGATGTTTTGAAGACGTATTCATTAATTTTAGTCCATTGATACTTTAGCCAACCAGAGTATAGATTGCCCAATCTAAGTATGAGTTTTCACGATCCACATATTTTTTATGTGCTATGGTGGAAACCCATGTGCCACATTTTTCTGAGACACCAATATTCATGACTTGTGAAAACATTTTGTTGTGGGTTTTTTTTTTTCTTGTTGTTGTTATTTTAATAGATTTCTTTTACCCTGGACATATAGTGATCGAAGGGTTAGAAAATGCCAAACGATATGTTTATATATTCCTGTATAAGAGGGAGCTATTACATTCTTAGAATATAATATCGTAATATCTCGTAAACACGTGGAATTTGGGATATTGCTGATCCCAAAATTTTACTAAATCCATGGAAGGGAATCAAGCGGGGAAATGGGTTAATTGAAAAGAGATATTCTCTCTCACACGAGGGAAATTTTTCATTTTTGTTAATGAAGTGACAGATCTGATGCACATCACTTTTGATGAAATTTTCGGAACTCTGTCAATCTAACAGTGAGTCTGGGAAAGGACTGAGAGGGGGAGGGTGTGGGAGGGGGTACTATTATACCCTCCCATCCTGCACGCGAGGGAGAGTTTACATTTTCAGAATTGAAATTCAACAATCTGCATGGGTCCCGTTTCATGAAACCTGTTATCAGTAACTGTTTATATATATGTAACAACATTTCTACGACAAATTTGCTCTCAGCCAATCGGGTGGAAGGATTTCAGTAGCTTATAACAACTATCGTAAATTGTTATCAATAACAAGTTTTATGAAACAGGGCCCTGGTGCTTTGTTTTACTATGTTTTTGGATATCTTAGCCATTTCAAAACCGATTTTCATCAAGTAAACTGTGAATATCTCTTAAAAATGTAATAATAATGCTCTTAATAAGTAGTTTCCAATTATTTCACAAAAACTTGAAATCTGGAACCCCATCTCAACCAAAACTACACCATCCTTTTGATTACCATTATATAAGTTGAGCGTTTGAGTGGTGTGCGGTATGTATGTGCCTGTGTTTTTGTTTTTGTTTCTATTTGTTTCTTTTCTATTGGGGGATGGTTATGTTAGAATGCTTCATACATGATGAGCTCTAACATCTTTCTCAGGACCACATATTCTGCTGATATGCAGTCTAATAATACAGTATCTTGCCAGAGTAGTAGTAGGCTGGGAAGAAATTACCCAATACGACATTATAGATTTCCCTTTAGGCCTACTTCTCACCTATTATTTCCTTTACATTTCTAGTCTATTCTTACCTATTGTTGAGGATTGCTTTTGTATGGAGCTGACATCTTTTTTTTTTTTCTTACTTTGTGTTTTCACTCAAATGTTTTCAATGGCTTATTTAGCACCCAATCCAGTTTTTTTTTTCTTTTCTGGTCATGCTGTGACCAAGGAGCAACGTAGATCCAACTGTGCCTTTAGTGCATGTCGGGGGGGGGGGGGGGGGGGTCTGGGTCAGTATCAATCATCCTACGTCGAAACACCTCAGAGATGGACCAAATTTGTCAGAATTATTATGTTTCAGTTCTCTTCAATACCAAAGAAGAAAGACAGTATTTTTGTAGAAAGTAAAGTAGATGTGAATGTTTGTACACGTAGTGGTAGAGTAGTTAAACGTCCTTTACGCCTTGTTTTGTAAACATATTTATTCATATCTGTTATTTTCACACGTACATGTACATTATCACTTATATTTTTGTATTCATATATTGTAAATATGAAGAGTTTGTTTGCAAAAACCGATAAGTCCATATTTGCCAAATGGAGATATTTGCGATTAAAGGTCAAGAAAAATAAAGAGAATAATAAGAAAATTTTTCCTTCTTTTGACCATAACTTCAAATATGTGCATTTATATGTAGTGACCAATATATCATTTAAAAGGTATTGTTTTGTACTTTATGACAGAACCGTACTGAAAAATCTTCAGAAATGGACTTATCGGTTTTTGCAAACAAACTCTTCATATGTTTGTACTCTCATACCCCGAGAGGGGGTCGATAGAGTCAATAAAATCTTACAAATCTTACAAATCTTACAAATCTTACCCGAATTGGTGTATGACGGCACATCCAATTGGTACCTCTAAAAAAGGTGCCAAACCTGTAAGACCAAGGAGGAACATTCCCTAAACGGTGTCATCAGATAAAGTACGCAATAAACACAATGCATCATGACTGACAGAGACAAACGGAGAATGAAAAACAAGGAGTGGCTTTAAATTTACAGAATACTACTTACTTTTGATTGATTGATTGATTGATTGATTGATTGATTGATTGATTGATTGATTGATTAAGTAATTAATCAATTGATTAATTAATTAATCAATTGATTGATTGAGGCTAATTTAGGTCATTTATTCGGCAAAATAAAACACAAAAACATGAATAGTGGCGTTTACAATGGGAGCCAGGCAGCCTTGAAAAGCATCTTGTGATTGTATTAGGATGCCTACACATAAAAATACCATATACTTTACAATGGCAACATAATGATTATATTACAGATAATTCTAGTTTCTAGTTTCTAGTTTCACGTTGTATCACACTGATCCACCACTTATATAATTCACCCAACATAGCGTTGCATTTTCTATTATTCTTGTATTATGTAACTCTTCATTGTCAGGTGATCCCGTCACTGCAAGCCCTTGAGGCTTTTACGGGACACCTTTTTCTTTCACTTTACTCCACTTCTCTTTTCTTGTTCTTTTTTTTTTTCTAAGTCTGACTCTTTTCTAAAAGTCTGACTTGCTACCACTTTGTTATATGATGACCTTTGTCATCCCTTTGTGTATTATGTGTGAATTATGTTATATTTCATCTTTTCAACTGTATATATTGTAAATGTTGAAAGAAATAAAGGAGAGTTCTATGCTCTCAGTCAATCAATCAATCAATTCTGTGTAAAGTCAGTAGATAAACAAGACATCATCACATTAATGCCTACATTATATACGCTCACACACACAACACACACATGATATATGCAGTATACATAAGGATAGAAGATAGGATAGATAAAAAGAACACTGTCTACTCAGTCATGGCTAACGTTTTACTTTTGTACATTCATTGACTGAATCGTTTCAACATTTTGATATTTTTCATTTCATCAGAAAAACTATTCATTTCATTTCCGACGAAAGTATACAATATGACAATGGCATATAAACAAAATAAAGTACAACGTAACTTTGCATATTTAAATGCAAGTCATTTGTTTATAATGAGAAAATAAACATACTTTAGATGAAGAAATGCATGGACAAAGTGTAACTGAATCATATCAAAGAAAAAGTCGGAAACAGAGAGGACTGCTAACATGCCAGGCTTGTAGAATGCAGTAAATTGTAATAATAATCAAACGAAATAATTAGACATACCATTCTAAGGCTGCATGGTCCTTGAGAAAATACTGTGGCAACAGGATTAAATATTTTAGTTCATGGTAAGGGTGGTGATAATCATGCTATTCTTTATGTTAGAATTATGTATAGAAGAATTCAAATGAAATTAACTTTTAAATGACACTGCATTTTATTGGCAATACTTTGAATGGGTAGTAGCCAATACCTTCATTTGTAAAAATACTGGAGCTGGTGCTGGTTCTAAATAATGAGAGCACATTATCACACGTAATGGCTTCTTCTTCTTTGGTAATAGCACAGTGCAATTAAGATGATACTTGGGATGAAAATCTCCAGATTAATAACAATAACTTTTAATAATTAAGATGAAATGAAATCAAAGAGTGATGCAATTACATTTTTTTTCTCTCTCTCTTGCGAATAAAACCCAAAATGGCCATAGGAAAATGCCGTATGTCTAATACCAGAACATTTTTGCCCCCACCACTTTTTTTTCTTCCAAGGTAGGTAGCAAGTCAGATGGAGAGCGGCCACGCCCACTCCCACCCCCGTCTCAGCTATAGTAAAAAGCAAGTGTCTGTATCTGCCTTTAGAGATTTTTTTTTTTTTTTTGTTTAAACAGGAAAGTTAACATTATCCTTTATTCAAATCCTATGGCAGTGGTCGGTGCAGAAAATTGTCGCCCACGTAGTCCTCGAAGTCGTAATCATCGGCTTGTCCGTCGCCATCTACGCCGGTGTCTTCGCGACGCGGAAGTGACGACGTCATGCGTAGCGCCATCATAGGCACAAGCGGGCAGAGTATCGGGGGACAACCGAGTTTCTTCACATCGTTAGACGATCGAAGGAAATTGGAATTCCTTTTTTTTTTCGTGGTCAGATAGATGCAATATCATTTTTGGCAATTGTAACCTATGACGTTTAGGTCTTTCTAGAGTTTAATGATGTGTGTATCATTTCAGACTTAACACCCTCCACTTTGCACTAAGCTTCGCACACGTGTCATTCTGAAGAGAGATAGAGTGTGATGGTTCTGCTTGAAGTTTAGCATCGTAAAATTTCCACTTCCGTGTTCAGAATCAGACAGATGATTTCAGCTTGTGTGTAGACGATGGCAGATTGACAATCTGATGGCAGTAGATTTGCATTAGACTGACTTTATGTAGAAACTTGTAAAAGCTTGAATCACTTTTTGAACTCGTTATCTATTTTGCCATGATGATCAATCGTGCTCTCCTTGCCATCCTTTGCCATACAATACTGTCGTGAAAAAGGTCCATCACTGTTCTCACTATAAACTCGTTCTTCCACATTCTTATATTCAAGGATAATTCATATTTATTGCTGTCCTTGTTATTATTATTTTTTATGGTTGTTGCTGTTTTTCTAGTATCATCATCATCATCACTGTGAATTGTAATCGTTATTGTTATTGTATTATTATTATCGGTTTTTTATTATCGTCATTGTTATCAGTATTGTTATGATTCCTACAACTGTTGTTACATTGTTATTGTCATTTTATTATTATCATTATAAGTATTATTCACGATGCTAGTGGCACATACACTTTTCTGCCTGTGGTGATGGAGGTACTGGTTGGTCTTGAAAGGTAACCCACATGCGCGTAGAGCAGCTGTAACCCTGTGTTTAATGTCAGCTTGAGCTTTTGTTAATCGTACGACAGGAATAGCCACTGTGCAATAATCTGTGCAAATCTTGCATCTCTATTTACAGTTTCCGGGAAAAACGGTAAAATGTATGTGCATATTATGTAGGCAGGGCATGTGTATATTATGATCATAGATAACACATAATAACACAGAAGAGTTCATCTCTCACGATTCGACGGGGGGGGGGGGTTGGAACAGCAAACAAAATAAAAAAACAAGGTATCAATATATCACATAGCCAAAGATCTATCATGTGTATCCCACCATTTGTGTTATAAATAGCCATTAAGAAAAAAGAAAGAAACAAAAACACTTGTATTCGGCCACGCGGACTGTTATAGGCACGGAGGTCACCCAGCTCACAGGAACCGGCTACCTGCAGTGTCCGGCTTCGCCTATATCCTGCAGCCCATGAGCGGCTTTCCACATCAAACGACTATCCACATCGAGGAATTGCATGTGTATGGGGTTTATACACTGTGAGATTCACTCTGTTGAAATACATGTTCTTGTATAGGGAACGTTATTATTTGCAAACTAGGGTACATAGGAAATTGGGAAGTAGGGATATATATATATATATATATATATATATATATATTGTTTTGTTTTTTGTTTTTTGTTTGTTTGTTGTTGTTTTTTTAACCAGAAATAATGCATTCGGTGTGGTTGTACAACTCTGGAGTAGAAGATCCCACGTTTTCCCGACTGAGGTTAAATAAAAGGGTCGGATAGCAAATAATTTAACATCGTGATCCACTGTGTTGGGTATTTCATTGCGGTCGTTTTCCCCGAAACCCTTTGATACCGATACACTATGAGCGCGTGTGTGTAGTGGTAATGTACAGCTAATGTCCCATTGTATAGCATTTTCCGAACTACTTTTTGTTATACATAATCAAATTGTAGCATAAAAAAGAATTAGGGATAGTTATTATTTCCTTTTTCTACATGTCATTGACGAAATCGACGACTAAAATGCCCTGTCTTTTATACAAAAAACAACAACAAAGGCGAGGCTAATTCTACTCGTAATGAGGCTTAGTACACTATAGATGATTATGTAATATTGATTGATTATATTATGAGATTCTTAGTAAATTTTATAATAATAATTCCAAATGACTATTTTTAAAAGAAGTATTATGCCATTCGTGCACTTGATTGTCTGACGCAAGTTTGCTTGATCTCTTTACCCATCACTCACTCATACCAGGGAGGTCCCACCTCCCTGCTCATACACGTTCACACATGGCACACACACACACACACACACACGACTCCTATCCTTTTTAACATTACATTGCGTTTCATGATGGATGTAGGAAATTATGTATTTTTCTATGTATCTATATATACATGTATATATATAAACATATTTATATATACATATATATATATATATATATATATATATATATATATATATTATTATATAAACATATATATATATATATATATATATATATATATATATATATATATATATATATATATTGGTTTTGTTCATTGTGCTTATTTTAATCAGAGTGTTGCTCATGCATAATGATTTTATAAAGAAGGAAACATTTTGAGATATAAACGCTTAGTTTGTACCATGTACACACACACGTGCCAACAGAGTACAAAATATTGCGTCACCCCTCAAAAAATGATTTACACTTGTGTGGTAATAAGTGTATCTTTGATTGTGTTGATCGTTGGAAAGAAGAAATCTTGAGTGATTAATGTCACTAACAGGAGGTGAAAGAAAGTGGTGAAAGGCAGAAGTGATGGAAATGGAGTGGGTGAGAGAAGAATTAATACTTTTGTCTGAGTCATAGAGAAAATATGAGAGAGAGAATAGGAATTAAAGTGTGTGTGTGTGCGTGTGTGTGTTGTGTGTTTATGTGCTTGCGTGTGTAATGCTAAAGAGGGACTTAGGAGATAAGGAATAACAAACGGGAAAATAATGTGAATAGTATTCATATAGGATTTTTATCATTATTTTTGTAATACAGCAGTATAGTCAGTGATAATCATAAGTACTATATCTTTGCTTCACCAACAACTCGTGAGCTACGAGCAGATAAGCGATAGACAGAAACCAGACTCTAGGATGGCTAATCAAACACACACACACACACACACACACACACACACACAGAAACACATTATCATATGATATGCTTGTAAAATCATCTAACCTTTAGTTACTATTTTTCCCACTTTACCCCAACCAATGTCCCACTTCTCCCAGGGGGTGGCCCAATTCGCCCCGTTCAGAATCTGTTTTTAAATTAATAATAACTCAAATATTAGACTTATATAGGGATATGAATTAACAACCCATCATGTGGCCTAGCACCAGTAGTCCTATGATTGGGTCCGAGACATGAGGGCCCCATTTAAGTTAAACAAGAAAAATATGATTGTCCCACTTTACCCCACTCTCAAAGCTAGGTTCTCCTTTCTAAAAGGCAAAGCAAAATTAATTTCAGTATTCTTAATGAAGTGATGGTTAATGGTGTTATCATCCCGAGTAATCACGTCACTATTCTTGAGCAGGAAAACACATTGAACATGGCCGACGCCACGTTTTTAAAAGTGAGGGGCACTTCATATTACGCATTCTATTTTTCCGGTGCTTCTTTCGGGGTGGAAAAAAGGTTGGGGTCCAAAGTGGTTACACCCTATTTATTCTTGTATTACTATGTATTGTGGAAAAAAAAAGATGAGGAGCCCGAGCCCTCCCCCCCCCCCCCCTCCCCGGTTCCCCGCCCTGTTGAATAAGACAAGAGATCGGGGTTGTAGCGCTTGACATGGTCGGGTATCGCAAGTTCACCTGTCAAACATTCTTGCATACTACTACCCAATGAAATCCGTCGTCATAATAAATGCATGTGGATTGAGTGAATGCAGCAAATTTAGTAGAACACATCAGCGAAAGTTTGGGGGAAATTGGACAATCCGTTCAAAAGTTATGAATTTTTGAAGTTTCTGTGCGGTCACTGCTGGATGAGAAGACTATCAGTCTATGATGTCAAATGCGTAGAATGATAATAGGGGAAAAAAGAGAATATCAAAAATTTAATTTTTTTGAAAAAAAAAATCAATTTCCTCGACTTGCCACTGACGTATATATGTTAAGGGTAATATTGTTCCACATGCCTCCTGAAAGAGGCAAGCCAAGTGTTCTTTTATATGCGAGAAAAGTGAAAATATGTTTCATTTTCTTTATATTTTCTTTATATCGTTCTACCCATGTGACATCACAAGCTGTTATAGTCTTCTCATCCTTCAGTGACTGAGTAAAAGCTTTAAAAATTCTTAACTTTTGAACGGATTGTCGGATTTTCATCAAACTCTCACTGATATATTCTATTTTAATATTTCTGCATTCACTCAATCCACATGCATATGACGGTGGACCTGCTCTTTCAGTTACTGAGTAATTTAGTTAACACTAACTTGGTAATGATTTCAAGAAAGAGCTAGACTTAGGACGGAAGGGAGGGATTCAAGTAAGCAAAAGAAAGCACCTCATGCGGATGCGCGTTCTTGGTTCTAAACAGAATGCAAGCTCGACTCCTTCATGAACTCTCGTTGTGTTGGAGCAGCAATAAAATGGCTAATGCAAAGTATTTCTGGGAATTTGATTAACTTTGCAATATCAAGCTGTAGCAAATACTGTTTACTCATGCGGAACAATTCCTGGTGAGTCGTGTAGATTAATATAACTTCCAAAAAATGGTCTTACTATTAACGGTAATTACATTCCACTCGCCGTCTCATCATATAGCGTTAGAATTTGCGATTGGAGAAAATTATAGACGCAACGAAAACCTTCATTTTAGATCTCGGAATCGATTTTTAACACCCGTGTCGTGCCCTTGGCTTGATAATTAATTGATCCAGTAACTATGATTATCATAGCATTTTCGGATGCTATAACCAACGAAACATTTCGAATGAATCGATCGATGGTTAATGATTCGACCGTATAACCAATTACATCTCTTTCATCTTTCACCTCTTTCTATCATCTCTCTTATACACGATCATCATGTTGGACCCCCTTCTCTTATTGCATTACCGTATTGTATCATCGGTTGCCAAAGGGGCAAGCTTATAGCTTATATTATTGGCGACCGTTCTGTATGGTATAATTCATAACACATGTACTGTAATCATGTCACAGATATACAATTATGTGTAATCAAAATTGTTGAAATTTTAAAAACTATAACTAGCTTTGATGAGTATCATATTTGTATATATTATGTTTGATTATATTGATAAAAAGAATTGTAAATGATGCCATACGGAGAATAAATAAATCAAATCAAATCAAAGCAAAGCATTGACTACAGAAAGAAACAACAATTGTGTAAAATTATTTCTGGATGATATCTAAATGTCGCTAAACAATCATAGTTTCAGGTCGGAATTCATGAAAAGTCAACATTACAATATTAAATGTACTTGATAATTCAATCGTCAGCAGAGTAGGTGCACTTGGCGGCGAAGCATAATGTCGTTTTTCTTCGAAGAAAATGTCGGCGGAGCATTATTGTCGTTCTTTAAAACAACAACAGCAATATATTGTCGACGGAGCAATATTGTATTTGTCGGCGGAGCAAAATTCGACGGAGCAAAAGTCGGAGGAGAAGAATTGTCGTGTCACCCTTGTGTGTGTATGTATGTATATAGTATACATATATATATATATATATATATATATATATATATATATATGATTAAATAAAATAGGGGGTTGAAGTTCACCAATAGAAGGTGTTTGTCTCAGATTGGAAGGTTGATCCAAACTGTTGGGCACATGCAGGGCCTATGAAATAGCGCCGTCGCCCCGACTATGCTTGATTCGAGGTATCTGTCATTTCTTTTTATTAGATGATCGGATATTTCGTGGTGGTTGGTGCAGATGAAGGGTGTTTTTGTACATATACGTGCTGTGTAACTCGCTTGGATGAGAGCTGTGACTAAACTTGTCTGAAGTTAGCTTCCCTTATAACTACAACTTGAGTTGAATTAGGTTTGAGATTATTTATTTAACAACCGTAAAAAGCTTGCTATCAGAAGCTGTTTCTCAATAAGGCCGTGAAATTATATCAAACTATAGCATAGAAATCATACAATGAAGAGAATGCAACTATAATACGTGAATTATAATCATTATAAACGAACGCAAATAAATTAGCATACAATGTGTAAATGTAGGTAAAAGAATAACATAAACATATATGACAAGTTAGTGGGAGACGATTACATAGGCATTGTTGATTCTAATTATTGATAATAATTATGTAATCATCAGTGACGATGCGTGTGAGAGTTTACGTCACAATTTGTCCTTTCATTGTCAATGATTGTCTATTTCCTTCAAGGAAATCACGCTTAACATCTAATTTTCATGATTTTCCTCATCATACAGTGTGATGCGCGAAATACATGCGTATAATCCGGATGGCTTTTACTGACATGCCAGAGTGCCATAATGTGCTTCCAGATTGTTGCGATGCATCGTGTTGCACATGCTTTGCATAAGTTAATGTTTACCTGACAATGAGATTGACGGTGCTGTTTACGAAAACAGAAAGTATCAACTGTTGACTGGAAAATCGGATGAGATTGTATTTAGATTATAGATACATTTGAGTTGATTCAAATTTTAGTTTAAGACCTTGTATTTCAATTTTGACATATATTTCAATTTCTCTCATAAAAAAAAAAGATATATCTATATAAAGGGGTATCTAATCCATGTGCAGCTAATGTTTGTGAACATAGTGGATTTTAGCAAATTTTAGGTTTCCTTATGCAGGGTTGGGCAAAAGTTTTCATTATTGCAAACTTAATTTCTTACTCCAAAGAAATTTTAAACATCTTCAAAATCTCTGACGAAACCTGCAATTCGTTATGTTCGCCAATATTCGCTGTTTAAGCAGATACCCCTATTATGTATCTAGATTTATATAAAAGGTTAACTTCACATTCATTTCCCTCTTGTTTTAAGCAAAAAAAGAATACTAATTCAAACCGTATTGTTTGTGATATGATATCATGTAGGTCTATTCTTTAGTGAAAGCAAAAGCTTTTAGATATTCCGATGTTGTTCCATCGCAACCCTAGGAAAGAGACAATATGAACTTGTGTCGCTTCTTGACTGTTTTCAGTTTGGCACTGGCAGTACTGCTATATTGACGATAATTCAGACAATAATAATGGACCTTGTACAAACATGTCTGTTTTGAAACAGCTGTTTAGTTCAGGTGAGAAAAAAATGTCGTTATTATAAGCATAAAGTTGTTTTTGTATTTCTTTGCTTTTTAGGCAAAAAGTAAGAAAAGAAGGAGAATAACTATCTCGCAATAAAAGGAACTTCAATTCCCAAATTACGTTAACACACAAAGTTAGTTGGGACCAGATGATTACATATCTCGCTATATGAAGATTCTTGTATCCACAATCTCGTTATAACGTAATTTCCCTGTGTTTCAATCGAAACATTATACACTTACATTAAAACATGAGAAATCTAAGAAAATCAAAAAAAAAAAAAACTCATGTCATATGAAAACTACATTTTGCTAGAAATTTGAAATAGGTTAAATTCTCTGTTAATATTTGGGGGGATTATAATGCTTGACATTTCAAAATCAGCGATGGTGGCACTAAAACTTCACAAATTATTATGTTTGGATGGATTGTCCGATTTTTCAGTTTCACTGATTTAAGTTTCACTGATGTTTGCTACTAATATTATACTGCATTCGCTCCATCCCCATATATTTCCTTTTAGATAGGCCCTAGGCCTACTGGTATAGAAGAACACAGCTAGGCAAATCAACTATGCTCCAAAATATGTAATTTGACTGTTATGCTAGAAAAGACACGTCGCAGTATAATTTGTGATTTGTTATGTGAAAAACTTAAAAGCCATTCTAGTGCATCTTTGGAAATCCAATGGTGACTACATTGTGATAGATCATATGTGAAGGTATAAAATGAATTGAAAAAGGGGGAGAAAACCATTGTCTATATACATGCACGAAAAGCGCTATACATGGACTATTTGAAACATGCTTTCATTCTTTCATTGATTGCAATTCTCTGTGAGGTACCAGTAAGAGGCCGAAAGGAAATAATCATGGCATTAAGTATTAAAAAAATCATGTGTTCACACTTAAGGCCTATAGATGTATCAATAGAAACATAATTTCTCACACAGTTTTCTTATGCAAATCAGAGGTGATAAGCCTATATCATACCCTGAGATCTTACCCACCCACCTGCAGAACAAAATTAATGAGAAGTAGGCCCTACAAAATTGATAACAATTAATGGAATTATTATCATAATTATTGTTTTAAAAAAAAGAAGAAAGAAAAGTAAGTAGGCCTATCAGGCCTAACTCTTTCTTTGAAACTTCTGCTCCGCTTGTTTGTTTGTTTGTTTGTTTTTTCTTCTGTAACAGTTCTTTGCACTTTTTGAATGTTATCAAAATTATAATCACTTTAATTTCTTTTCAAAACTAAACTGCCTTTTCCTTAATATTCTGTCCCGAATACCCGATTCCCCAACACATCAGGCTCACTCTCACAGGCCACGCAAACACAGCCTCCCTTGCGCAACAAATGGAAATGTCGTAGCCGAAAATGTGCTATTTTTGATCCGGCGAGTCATTGAACTCTTGTGCAATGGTGGCTCATCCCATGCATGCTTACATGCTCCGGTTAGCGATAGGAGATGTGCTCGCGCTCGGGAGGCGACGGACTGGCAAAGTTCAAGCAATAGACCTTATGCATATGACGTCACACGGTCTTACTAACTGAAGGGCGCCCTCCCTCAGAGGGCAAGCGATGCGTTGCTAGAGCGTGCTTTTACACGCGAGGCAATGGGCATTTACACACAACATCGGTGTTTCTTTTACTGTCTTTTCTATTGCATGTAATCTACAGCCCTAGATCGGGAAATTCAAGCTTGTATAGCAAAATCGACATTTGATGTATGCATTGCACTCACCAGGTTAATGATGTATCCAACATTTTGGCACAATTTTCATGAAAAAAGATGCAACTACCAGCGGTCGTAACAGCTCATCAACCTACGAATCTGTTAGCCAATCACATGCGAGGTAGATTTCTACGTGTTTTTTACTAAAACACGTACCTCGCATGTGATTGGCTAATGAAATTCAAAATGGCGACATAATTCAGCGAACGGCGATGTTGCGCTATGGATACAAATTTCTGCGATATAACCTAGGAATTCTGTAGTTACTGTGAGTATTTCGATTGCACAATGTGAGAAAATTACCCAAATATTGCTGCATAATGTGTCATGTCATGTCAAACTTGTTTGATGGTAAAAAAAAACCTGCCACTAGCCTGGGGACTGGCGGCGAGTGAGGCGATCGCCGCTAGCGCGCATAGGAAAAGCACATAACTAGCTGCACGCCTCTGCGCTGTCAAGGACTTCGCTTGCCCTCTAAGATGGCGTCGCGAGAGGTTGTCAAGCGAGTGATGACGTCAATGCATAAGGTCTATCACTGCCCCCTTCGCGACTATTAAACGAGTTAGATACAGTACACTTGTAGTTGAAATTCAAGGAGAACTTGTCGATAATCGCAAGACGACATTGGAAGCATTTGTCTTCAGGATCGTACTCTTGACTGTAATACATTCGGAAACAGATTGGTAAGTAATTCCCGGTATGGTAGTCCTTGGTGTTATTAGTCCCATGTGTTGATATTTATGTAAGTTGAAAGTGCATCTGAAGAATTGTGGCAGTGATTTGGGGTTGTCTCTTGGGCTAAGAATATTTGAATGTTCATCAGAGCTTTAAGAGCAATCCCTTTAAAATAGGGAATCTCCAGATTTCAGTCATGAGTCACAATCATTTCATGTCAACATCATGGTTAACTATACACAGCCCTGTCGCTGTACACAAGTGTAAGTCAGCGCACGGGGTCTGGTCGGGCTACATCTAGCCCGACCAGACGCTGTTAATACGCTACGCGAATACAGCGTCTGACCAGCGAGCGGGCACCTTCAAAGTGGGGAACCACAACACAACTACAAAACTTATAAAAATTTATACGTTCTTTATAAACAATGTACACGTTACCAAACGTTACTCACCTTAAGTGCATGCTTGTATTACAGAAGGTTCGTAAGTCCATTGAGAGCCCTCGTGATAAGTCCGTGGAACAAAAAAAAATGATACTTTCTGGCGGATTCCCTAACACCGTCGGGGTTCATCGTTGCAGAATTTAAAATGGCACCTTGATCTCTGCGGAAATCTTTTGCGTGCGTGCGATGCACTGCTTGAGTGTTGGTGTAGCAGCACGGTCGACAGCGCGACCTTTTGAAAGGGCATTCAGATCATGTGACCTCCCGGATATTGGAAATGGCCTGGCGTGGAAGACGATGTACCGTTCGTGAACCGTTCACACATGCTGCATATAACCATCATTTTTGGTAAGTTATTAAATCTAAATTTCAATATTCATAGCATAGATATGAAGTCTCATTATCATTTTGTTCGTCAGATGAGTTTGAAGTGACAAAAAAATGATCTAAAGTGTCAAAATTCAATCCGATCGCATGCGATAATTGGACCCTCTTCGTGTTTGGAGCTTCGCTGGTACAGCCCTGTCACGCTACGTATGTACAGCGGCGACTGGGCTGTGTATAGTTACATCATGGTCAACATTTTATACAGAGTGAGCAGATTGTCGACCATGTTGACGTTTTGACCGACAAGTACATTTATGTCTATTAAATTCCGTGAAAAACTTCTCATTTATAGTAATGTCAATGACATTTGCTGGGAAAAACTGACCCAGCAAATGTCATTACTGTAAATGAAAAGTTTTTCGCGGAATTAGACATACTTGTCGGTCAAGTTGATGTTGCTCGTCAAAGCCTAACTGCGACCAGCAGTCCCAAACGCATCGTAACACTGGGTAATGCGTGTGGGGCTGCTGGTCGCAGTTAGTCAAAGCCAAGCTCAGCAAGGGTGCCAAGGTAAAGCTATCAAAATCATTTTTTTTTCCCCTACACCTTACCCGAATTACCCGGTTCCTACAATGACGCCCAGTAAGTTAAAGACTTATAGAGGGTCATTCAAAGGATCCAATCCTGAGCCTGAGGAGTTCCATGTGATATGATCCAGGGCCAGGGGTGGTCAATTTATGCCATCTGCAGGATGATCTGGATTAAATTTGTTTCTGCTTCCAGTGACTTGCGAAGGTGTATTAACTGATGTTGCCTAGACAGCTTCTGCACATTAGCTATTCCAAGAATATGCTAAGCACTCTGGCTGAAAGAGTTAACCTCTTTCTAGTTTGACACCTTCCTTAATAATGATACAACTTAAACTTATGACCACATGTAACTTGATCAAATAATGTTGTCATTGAACAAAGAGAACAGAACATGCAAAATCATGAACACTTGAATCATATACCGGTATATATGACATATCCGAATGTTCACGTCGATACTCTATATGGATGGAATTCTAAAATGCTTGAGCTGCTAAGAATATGACAATGATTTAAATTCAGATATTTGGTCCAACGTTGTTGCTCTCCTCTGAACTGATTATAGAGTTCTTTTTTTTTCCATCACTCACAAGTTTATCAAACAAGTGCCAAAGTTCAAGTTGATTTAATGTAAAACATAGCACCTACTAAATCTACCATACTATAGATATGATTAGATTTTGTGTAGGCCCTGTCCGGTGCTTGTTTACGAAAAAAAACTATTCAAACTGCTGTTTCTAGTGTTATGTGTTATGTGTAGAAGTAGTACTAGCTCTATGTAAAATACTTTAAAAAGTCATTTTAAAATTACGCATTCTCATGAAAAAAAGTGATTGCTTTGTGATGGTTGATGTTGATGTCACATTGATTGTCGTCTGTTTTTAAATTAATTGATTGTCATCTGTTTACTGTTCAGGCTTAATACTATTATTTTAATGTCCATGATGTTATGTGCTGTGATTCTTTTCTTCTTCTTCTTCTTTTCTGTGCTGTTGAGTATGCACTGTTGTGAGATAATAAAGATTGCTTGTTCTAACAGAAATCTCTGACACGTATCATGGAGGACCACAAGCTTGAAGGCAGCTGCCAGACAAAGGGAAGGCCTGGAAATTCTTTGCAGGCATCAAGTTATCTTCTCTCCAGCCCAACGTTGTGTCGGAAGATTTCTTTGATGAGCCTGTAAAACCTGATGTCACTGTAAAGGAAGGTGAGTTGGCCTACTATAGATATCATCATCTGTCTGCTGTGAGGTAAAGGTATTGAATATGAATAACCCAATGTGCAATTTCCACAGAGACCAGCCCTGCCAACACTTGCGTGAACATCGCTTCTTGTCGAAATCATAAAATAGACTTTGTCAGCAAATGTCAAAGTGTTGAGTCTCTCATGATGCTCATTCCACAGACCACACCAATACAGTATTCATCGCATAATCGGGCATCTGATAATCGGGAGCCTCGCTTAAATGACATACACTTCCCAGAAACATTTCCAATGCATGTTATTTTCACTGGATAATCGGGCGGGGACCTCTGATAAACGGGACAATTTTTCTTCAAGTGATCTTTGATTTTGTTGATATTTTACACAAAAAATCTACCAAAATACCACAACAATATTTCAAAGATTCCCTATCAGTTGTTGTTTACATCGAACTTAATCGAACTTACAAAGCAAGCTTCGGACTGGTGTGTTTTGACCTCCGTCCATCCAGAACACGTACATGCATAGCCACAAAAGCGCCGTGTATAAGTATCCATGCCATTGCGAAACACATGCTTTCGCGAACATTCTTCTCCCCTACATATAAGCAAAGCCATGTGCAGGGAGAGCTAGAGGGTCGCGCCGAGGGGTAGCGTGGTTGTGTATTCATGTACATGTACAGTACGTCAGTATGCATGTGTGTGTGTGTGTGCACTACATGTACATGTTGTACTAGTATGTCGTTAGTGTATGGTGAGTACTCATCGCGAAATCGGGCACCTCGCTTAAAGGGGCCGTGTTTGCTACTCCCAACCTGTCCCGATTATGCGATAAATACTGTATCACAAACATAGCATTTCTAAAGGGCAGGGAGAAAACCCTTGAAGTTTGTTGCAGTAGACTTGCATACTGATTATTGTGGTCTCTTTCTTTATAGTGCATTGAATATCAAGAAGACCAAAGAAAAACAAGAAATGAAGAAATTAGTGAAAAACATGAAATTGATATGAAAACAAATAGAAAAAAAAGTGGTTGACAGGAATTGATTTAAAGCTGGCCTGTACCGACGACATCACGTTCAATGTCAGAATACTGCCATCTACTGGGCAAGACTTCCCATTTTGTCCGCAAAATCGCCCACAATGTACCTGGATCTTGTGCTGACCACTTTCAGATATCTCCATTTGACAAAATATTTTCTACGCATTGATTCATCCTCTTCTTATGAAAGAATTTACAGTTAATTGCAGTTATGGATGACCCAGCTGATCACTTGCAGTGTACCTGGGGTGGTATTCTGAGGTCGTAATTAAGTCTGTAATTAACTTCGTGATTAAGTCGTGAAGTTAATAGGCCCTTAATCATGGGCAAAATCGGTGTTCTGAGGATGTAATTAAGGTATGATTAAGTCCCCTGTAATTATCTTAGGTCCCTCCCATCTAATTGTTATTCCATCCAATCAGACACGTTGTTAGAAGCCAAAATGATGATTACACGCGCAAATATGTCCTCAATGCGCGCTCCTCCACGCCCCCTGTAATTACAACCCAAGAGCTCCGTGCGCACACTCCGGTATTTGATCACAACCCCTCACCTACGCACGCGAAGATCTCAACCTCTTTGCTCACATAAAATGACAAAATTCCTCGAAGATCGGCTATATTTCTTTTTTTCTCTGAATTCTACGGATACCATGATAACAAGATTCACCCGCTCCTCGGTTACCGAAGACGGTAAGCATCGTTGTGGCAGAGAAAACACGATGTATTGCGTGATATCGGAGTAGTTAATGACACTCTTTGGTATCATTAAGTTTTCCATTAACTTTCATACTTAATTACACCCTCAGAATACCGATTCGTAATTAACTCTGTGATTAAGTCCTCTCAGAGGTGCACGCGCATTGATACGCGCAAACGCGTAGGTCCTTCCCGCCAAAACACTTGTTGCTATGGTAGTTAATATACCCCCTACTTAATCATGCTCTCAGAATACCAATTCGGTAATTAAGTGCTAATCAGACACTTAATAAGCTCTCAGAATACGGCCCCTGGTATGTGTCCAGAAATGGCAATTACATCTAAGCTATGTAATTCTGACATCCTGGTAGTTATATACCTCTTCTGTAAATGGTCAGATTTTCCTCAGTGATTTCACTCGTCCAGAGGCAAAGTTTTACTATATCCTTCAATATGAATGTCTGCTCATAGCACACATTAATGTTCAGTCTACTGACAGTCAGGATATCCAAGTTTTATTTCTTAATCCAAAGCAAACAAGACAAATTTCCAGGGCAAATTACAGGTTTACCATTCAGTGCATGGATTCATCTCACAACATGCAGCTGTTTTATTGTATTTCCTCTGTGTCATTTTTCTATAGAACCAGAAGTCTACACTGTATCAGCAGCCATGCTGTGTTCACTATGTGACATCAAATTTGAAACAAGGGAGCAACAGGTACTATTTATATATATATTTTTTTTTAAAAATATTTGAATGGAGTGTATGATATTAAAGTGTGTCAAAAGTTCAACTTTTTTTCCCCCTTAATGTAAAAATTTGCAGATTTGTGTAAGTCATTTTGAATGGTCTATTCCATAGAAGCACATTTGAAGGACATGTTTAACACTGTTAAAGAAATAACACTATTGCCAACCCTAGCACTGAGATGGCACTTGGAACATCCATTGCATGCTCAAAATATGCAAAAAACCAAAAACCAAAAATAGTAACATATGTAGGGGTGAAAAAATCATTCAAGAGATTCTGTTTCAGAAATATTGAGCTACTGGTATGTTTTCTAAATGTATTATTGAAAATATTAATTTGTGTCATATTAATATGGCTTAAAGAAATTTTCCAAATGCTGAAAGTACACATGTATGAGTACCGGTAAGTCTCATTCAGCATTTACTCTTTAACCCTAAAAGGGCGACGTTTTGCGCTATAATTCTGTAACGCGAGAAGGCCTTGTCGCGAGGCTTCTTGACTTTCTTCGTTCAAGTCTCGCGCAACTTTTGAGACCAAATTTGCAACGTCCGCGCATACCTTTGCGAAGCCACGCCCATTTTTGTAACGGAATGTCGCCCCAAAACGGGCAAAATTTTGTGATTTTGTGTGCATTTCCTATGGAAAACAGGGCTCTGTCATGAAAGTCATAAAAACCTGATTATTTTTACAATTAATCACTTTCATTGATTAATTTTGTGCTAATCATGGTAGAAAAGTGGTCAGTGACAATTTCCAATGAAAAAACAAAGAAAAAACAAAAGTTGAAAAACAGAGAAATACATAAGAAATTCTGAAAACAATAAAATACATAAGAATTGAAATGAGTTTTGGAAGTTTTGTGATGTACAATTGTTGAATATGCTAAAACAGATTTACAGATCAAAAATTAGACTCTCAATGCTTTTAATTAGGCTAAAATATCACCTTGAGCTTAATTTGCATAATTAATTAATTAAAATTAGAAATTGATTGTTTCAAAAAATATTATGACACACTCTTGTAGATTATGACGCGGGTCTCACGCATGCAAAATTTCATCGCGATCGCACCTCTGATGGCCGAGATCTCGGGGGGGCGGAATCCATCCCCCCCCCCGGTCTGAGCATAGCCAAAAAAGCCCGGCCCCTTTAGGGTTAAAATTGAATTTTATTATTCAATTGTATGCTACCATGAAGATTTTAATGTTTCCCTTTAGACCTAAAGCAGATTAATGTAGCAATGAAAACTATTAAATGAAGAAGACATGATCTTTGATGAAAAGAAAGATGAGGTCATCCAATGTGTTGTGTATTAAGGGTGATTTTCCTCTCTTGTACACATAGAAAGAGCACTACCGACTGGATTGGCATCGCTTCAACCTGAAGCGGAGAATGATGGGATTGAAGACTATTTCTGAAGATGCTTTTGCACAGTTGGGAGGTAAGAATGCAATGGAACATGACATTGTTGTTTGTTTGGATTTTTTCAGACATATGTCTTAAGAGTTATTTAATTACACATTAGTATTGATTGAACAAAATATAATGTATGCTTACAACACATACTAGTATGTTTTTGATTCATTTCAAATTGATGTTATGTCATCCCTGATATGTATTCAAGAATGCCTTGATAGCTAAATTTGTAGGAAAAGGTAGAAAACTGAACCTAAAGAATGAAGTCTGCATTCAAATGAAAAGTTCCTGTAGATAGTGGCATTATGGTCATACCTGTTCCCCAAAGGCGCCATAGGCATCATTGGTACTTGAGAGCATTTGCTACCAAGATGGAAGAAGTACTGCCATATCTGTAGGTAATTACATCTGAGAAATTAGAATATAACAAACTTGAAATACTTATGATATCATCATAATGTTTCAATAAATGTATGTAAATCAAAGAATACAGAATATTGTACACCAACTATGACTGTGTTTGCATTGTCTTTTAATTTCTTTTAATTTTAAAAAAAAAATTTTTAGACGATATATCAAGTATATCAGGCAGTGGGGACTCCTCATCTGAAGACGACGTGGACATGTCTCCCGTTTCTCATCACCATAGCAACCACGCCCTTGGCACGTCGTCACCTCTGATGATGGCATCCAACCACCTGCCCCGAAATGACAGTGACGACGATGAGGATGACGATGACGCCAACAGTGAGAAGAAATCTGCAGCAAACGGGAGAAGGCATCCCAGGATTTACTTTGAGAATGAGGACGGACAAGTTGTGTCGATATATCGCTGTATAGTGCACGGCAAGAGGGTAAGCTGTTATTAGGGAATATGAACCTCTAAAATGGGATCATCAGTCATATCATTATCAAGCAAACAGAAGTTTGACATAAAGCAGGAACTAAATTTTTGTTGCATACTTGCTTATTGTCCATGCTACATGTACAGTTTTAGAGGGGGCCACTATTCATTTTTCTTGTTTTGATACCACTCTGTCTGAGAAAGAAGTTTCACCCAGCAGCTATGCAGAGATTCAAGATTCAAGAATATATTTTCTATGTTTTGTCTTTGAAATACAGAAATTCCCCCTCTACTGGCATTCACAATGCAAATGATATCGAACTGCATGACATGTGTGAATAATACATGAGCAGATTATAAGAAGTAAAAATGCATCAAATGTATACCATTGTATTCATATTCATGATACATTAAAAATGGATATATTGATTGAATCCTTCATACTTTTCTTCCCATCACACATTTCGGTCCATAGAGTCATGCTAAAACAACAAGAAAATAGCTGAAAATATAGTTGATGTCACCTTCTATATCTCACAGCCCCCCAAATGTCCAAAATCCAATAGGAATAGTGTAGTATAGAAGCATACACCCCTCTTTATAGTAGCAATGTGTGCACAGTCTCAGCATACATGCTTAGGGCATTATGTATAATATTTTTTACTTCCATGAGTTGTGTCAGTATCTAAATACATACAAAGAGTATTTTCTCAGCCTTTGGTATGCCTAGGTAGAGCCTGAACCTTGGATAGAAGTGAAAAGTAATTTGTTATCATTGATCAGTGGGGGTCTTTTGCTGTATGTTAGGAATAGGCTTGGAGTTGCCACAGAGATCAAGTTTCCACAGGCAAATACAATCTGTAAAGCCGAGCGCTGTGGAATGACATTTTAATTCAAATTTCACTTGGTTTTGTGCAAGCTGCTGAAAGCTATTGAATTACTTATATTTATTGAATTATATTTAAACAAATTTTACGTATCCTTCCTCCAAAACTTCTGAAAAGATTTCTGTTGTTTTACTTATGTAGTAGATTCAAATATTTTATTGGGTGTACTGGTGTCTCCTCATGACTGTAATTTGTTCCCATTTCAGGATTCACCATCGAGCCACTCGGAGCTAATCTCCAGAGGACTGGGTCTCCTCTCCAACAGGAAATGGGCCATAATGATGACTGGGGGTGGCCATTTTGCAGCCGCAGTGTATGATGGGTAAGGGAGGCATTTCTTGGTGAAATGTGTATCAAGTTGGTCCATCCTGATGAACACATGAAACTTATTGTGACCCGGTATGTTGTATTTTTCTGTGTGTGTAACTACTTTTGTCACTGGTTCTCTTTTAAAGCTTTTACCTTCTTGTCAATTGCATGATTGTTTCAGGTGGAAATCATAATAATTTTCAAATATGATTAAATAATGCTTCGTTAATTCATAAGCAGTGCACCTACAACATTTATGATGTAGGTGATTAGAGTGATAAGCAATAAAAAGAAGAAATATCAGTCGAACAGTCATGCACAAATAACATGCATGGTACATGAGCTTATGAGGAATGCCGCTTGTGCATCATGAACAATATACATTTATCCCTACTTCTTAATTTTCTGTTACAGGTCTGATGTCGTAGTTCACAAGACATTTCATCGCTACACCGTGCGCGCAAAGCGAGGGACGGTACAGTCAGTGCGGGATTCAAAGGGCAATGCTCCCAAGTAAGTATTTTCCTCTTTGATTTTTTTTATGCCTCCGCCAACGAAGTGGCCGGAGGCATTATGTTTTCGGGTCGTCCGTACGTCCGTCCGTCCCGTTTTGTTTTTGTCGATATCTCAAGAACCGTGTGGTGGTTTTGCATCAAACTTGGTATGAGGGTATATCCTGGGGGGATAATACTTTGTTTGGATTTTAGGGTCATGGGGTCAAAGGTCAAAGGTCACAGGTTATTTTGTGAAAAAAAGGTTGAAATTTCATGTTTTTCATGGAACTTAGTATATATGCATGTACCGATGGGCAGTGATTATCTAGGGAAGTTGGGGGTCATGGGTCAAAGGTCATGGGTCAAAGGTCAAAGGTCAACTCCTCAAAATATCACTACTTATATTTATGCAGTGCCTGAAGGATTTTTTTTTTTTAACTTGATGTATGCATGTATAACCCAATATATATTCTGTGGGAAGTTTCTTACCAAAAGGTCAACGGTCAAAAGGTCAGAGGTCAAGTGAAAGTACTAAATTGCACTTCTTCCTCCATATCTCAAAAGTAACTCAAGGTATTATCATGAAACTTACATATTTATGCATGTTCTACCTAACAGTGATTCTCTTTGGAACTGTGAGGTCAAAGGTCAAAGGCCAGGTTTAGATAATACTATTTTACCATTTGATACTGAAATTATACTTTTTCTCAATACCTTGAAAATTACTCAATGCATAAACTTATAAAAGGGTCAAAAGTCAAGTAAAAATCATCAGTTCCCCCAAATACCTGCACTCTAACGTTTTAATCATTCATCCAATTGAACCTAGTTCTACGAAAGTGAACATTCAGCACATTTGTGGCAAACCTGTCATTTTAATATTTTGCCTATTGTGTGAAACTGTCATCACACATTGTCAAGACATTGTACTATAGACCTATTAGGAGAACCATGCATTATGGCGGAGGCATACACCAGTCGCCGTAGCGACATTTCTAGTTATTTCATGTTGTTTTATCTCATATATTTATTTCTATTCCCAGATATTAACAAAAAATAAAAAGATTTACACCATGTATTTTCACATGAATCATACCTTTCAGCTGCAAGTAGCCAAATTATGTCATAGATTTCCACAATGCATTGCAAATTGATGGATGGGCTGCCACTGACCATTAACCCCATCTCTAATGTCCACAGGTCATTAGGTGCATCTCTCCGTCGGTACAATGAGGCGGCTCTTAACCAGGAGGTCCAGGACTTGCTGGCCAGCTGGAAGACACACCTGGTTGCCTGCCACAGGATTTTCCTTAGAGTGCCCACCTACAACAAGGCCATGTTCTTTGGGGGCAAGAACCCCGCCCTGGACAAAAGGGACCCGAGGGTGGTGACCATTCCCTTCGCTACCCGCCGGGCCACGTTCAAGGAACTTCAGAGGGTCTGGGAGCAGCTAGCGGCTATCAAATGCCATGGTGTGTATGTTCTTTCATCTGTGTTCCATTTTTTCAAAGTCCTTACCCCATAATCCTTTTTGAGTCTGACTGGATTTGTGCCGACGTGCTTCTTGAGTTCCCCTGAACGTGCTTTCTCATGCTTCTGTTATAGATTAGACATTTTTACATTGAATAAAAAGAAGAAATGTATCCTATTTCTTGATCTGAAAACATGAATGAGGATCTATGTATTTGGCAGTGACTGTCCATAGCAAGCGTTACGATGTACTGCAGTGGCTTACAAATCAAGCTATAGTCTTCCGTGATCAGTTTTGAAATTTCCAGTCTTGTTTTACTAATTCTCAATTTGATTGGGTATTTAACGCAGGCCACAAGCCCTGGTGTATTGTTTGTCGTACATTTCCTTTTTCTGAATTTACATGCCTGTGAGCACGTCCATGAAAAATGTAGTTGATAAACACATCTACTTGATTGCATTCAGGGAGCAAAGCTGATGTGGAGAAGAAGTTTTCCAGCCCTGACAAGAAGGCGGAGTGGAAGAAGGCGAGCAAGGCACCCAAGGGGCAGGCAGATCCTGCAAAGGATGCAGAAACCATGGAAACCATTCTAGTCAGCTTGGAGAAGAATTCATTATCACGTAAGCAATGGCATCAGATGCGATAACACACATCCATCTCATTGTCATGTTTGTTTGTTTCTCACCTAAACCCTTTTTGTGCTTTAAGTGCCGGTTGGCACAGAAAACTCCATAGTGCTGTACACTGTGTCTAAATTCCCTGGCAGAGATAGGGTTAACAGAGATATGCCATCTTTATTGTGCATTGTTTGTTTGTTTTTTCATAGAGATTAGCTCAATGTGACACCAAACAGGATTCTATTCTTTTTAATGCGTGAATAAAGAGGAGCATAATCAAGTTTTAAATAGGGAGCTTTAGATTTTAGACGCGCGGACGTTCAAAGGAAAAAAAACATGTTCTGAGCGTGCGCAGAAGTGCGCGTCAAGTCGATCTATTTTTAGCTTGCGTCGCCTGAGTTGTTTACTACGCGTACTGGGCTATTTTCACGTCCGCACAGTTTGCGACGTAGAGAGCTACTTCATGCACCGATCATATGGGGGCGCGATTCTATTTTTTATACGTTGCGTCCCAGTGTAATCTAAAGCTACTTTTCAGCACGACGCAGGGGAGAGGAGAACGTCCAGCGCACTCCTCGTCTCAAACGTTTGCGCGTCAAAATCTAAAGCTCCCTAATGTCTCGCCCAAGGACGTTAATGCCATGACAGTGCTTGAACCCCAAACCTTCTGGTTGAAAGCACACTACACATCCACTAGACCATGGTGTCCTTGGTGTATCTTGTGCTGAGCCATGAAGAAATGTCCCTGTCTACAGTAAAAGACAGAAGGGATATTTATGGTTCCAAATGGATAGGTCCAAGGGGCCCTCTGTAAGTGATACCAATGTCATCAAGTGACTTATGATGATATGACATTGCAAAGGTTTCTATGTGGCTTACTCAACTGACATTTCTGTAATCTCAAATCTTGTAGTCATATTAAATTACATAAATTTTTCACGGATACACTTTAGCCCTTAACTGCTTTCACTGCTGGTAGGATTACTTCTAAGAGTACAAAGATGTCTCACAGTGAGGAATGATTGAATTTAGATCACCCCAGTTGTTCATAAAATAGATTGTCTTTGTTTGTCTCTTGAATGCAGCTGAGAAAAATGACCATGATCAAAACAACCTTGGAGTCAGCGAAGAATTGGACAAAGAAGAGGAGGAGAATGATGAGGAGAATGATGTGGAATTCATCTTGGAGGATGCTACATCTACCACCGATCATCTGAGAGGTCACGAGGTCTCCCAACCAAAGCCTCAGAGAAGGAAGAAGAAAAAGAAACAGCAGAGCAAACAACACAATGAAGGTTAGGATAGAGAAAAATCTTCTCTAAATCTACAGTCATGGATTAACCCATCAATGATGGGCTGAATTTGCTGTAACGCACATTTTCCATAGTGTCCTGCCCGAGTATACTCGGGACTAGTCTTCAACAGGTTGATAATGATAATACCTATGTTTAAGGTTCAAATCATTTGATTTGCACTTGTTGAAGGACAAAACAATACAAGATAAATGATGAAGTCGCTGGTTTGTTATCAGTGAAGATTGATTCAAGTGAGCAGTAAACCAGCTGTTCCACTCAACCCTGCGAAAGGTTTAAGAAGACTAATAAGATTTATCCAGTCCTTAAACACTGATAGATTATTACCCAAGACGACTATATAAGTATTTATTTGTGATTAATAGTCATGTCAAATGGAAGGTTAACTTGATTTTTGTGTAAAACAGGGATATCAGACCAATCAAAAGAGCTGAAAATTCTACTCACAGCTTAATTGCATGTCTACTCTTTCTTTACTGCAAGTGGTTTTACCCCTCCAATTTTTAACAAGAGTTAGCAAAGATGTGTACTCTATGTGCAGACAGTGTTAAGCCCTCAAACTTTCCACTTGTTGCATCCTGATTATTACAGTAGGCATAGTTTGAGCACAAATTTTCTATAAGGATTAAGAGAATATTGAAATGAATCTCATCTGCCAGATTGGTATTTAAACAGTCCGTGTAATAGTATATCTGATCTTCTTATCATTTCAACAGATGTGGAAGAAACCTCTCTCACAAGTGACCTATTCACTATATGCCGGACAGGCAACATGGACAAACTCAATCAGGTTCTAAACAAGATCAGGGAGAAATATCTCTCTCGTCCTTGTCTCCCAAACCAAGACAAAGGAAATAGCAGTAATGATGATTCAGCTCAGACAACATCCAGAGAAATTGATGCATCAACACCAAAAGATGATAGTGTAAATTCTAGTCTTCCAGCTCCTTCAGAGCAGGGACAGGAGTCACTAGGTATTGGTGAAACTGATTCATGTAGTGACAATGTGCAATCACTCGAGAGTGAAATGTGCTCAAGGACTGGTGAGGCGTCTGGAGAATTTAACACCAACACTGAGTGTGACAGCAGTGGTCTGTGTTCCAACAGTGCTCAGTGTAACTCTCAGTGTAACACCGAATCCGAGTCAGCAAGTAAAGCATGTGAAGGTCATACACCACTCGGGGAGGAACCTGATACAGGAGATGGTAGTCATCAATGCAGTGAATCGGAAAAAGGCAGCAGAGACAAACTAGCAGATAGTGAACGGAATTATGATCAGCAGCACCAACCAGGCGAGGCTGCCCAAGACCTTGGAGTGGAATGCCAGGGAGAAGAGCTACAGAAGTCTACCGAGGGACATGATACGTCTCGTTCTGGCAAGAAATTTTACAAGTTTCTAAACAAGCAGCTGGACAATCTTGGCTACACCTTTTTGCATGTTGCTGCTGAGGATGGCCAGACGGATGTCATGTACCATCTCATGGAAGCTGGGGCTGACCCTGGTGTCAAGTGAGTCCATCATTTAGATACCTGATTCTTGTTTGATTACACCTACACCATAGAAAAAGAAAGAAAAACTGTGTCAGAAACACATACCTTTCTCACTTTCCATCCAACCCAATAGAATATGGTTGCAAAATTAGTAATATTTGATATTGCTGGGGGGTTTTTCCTGAAAATTGATTTACTGTATAATGTATTTAATATGTTATTTTTACAAAATTATGATTTAGCCTTCCATAATATTTTGATTTGCAGAGCTCAGCTGTGTTTTTTTTTTCTGAAAATTGATTTACTGTATAGCGTATTTGATATGTTATTTTTACAAACTTACAATTTAGCCTTCCATAATATTTTGATTTACAGAGCTCGGCTGCCCTGTAACTCGACTTAACCTCTTGTGTGCTTTGAGTGCTGATTAGCACAGAAAATCTGATATAGCATTGTCTACACTGTCCAGAGTCCTTGGCACAAAAGGGATTAAACCTTTACAACACCTCTTCTACCTGGTGTAGCATGTTCTAAAATCACTTTAGCCCTAGTCTTTTCAGTTCAGATGCTGATGATATCTGAAGTCACCATTTGAAAAAAATAGTCCTTCTGTCATGAGAAATATTTCTTTATAACTATGAATCAAAAGTGAAGACACTTTCACCAGGAAATTTGGTCCCTAAAGCCACAGTGAATCCATTTTTTTTTACAAGACTTCTACATTACAGAGAGGACGCTCGCTACACAAAGGTCTCATGTAACAAAGTGCCTGCCACACAAACCCATGTTTATGGCCTCATTGGAATAGTTGCATTTGTTGTTTTATTTCAATTTTGAGTACCATTATAGCAATATACTCAGTACGATGAAAAACTTTGCCCCTCAAAAGGACCCATTCATACCAAATTTTCATTGTATTTTTAAGAATGGCTAACACCCTTAATGGTTTATTAAGTTTGAAAACATCTTCACCTTTGTAACAGGTGTTTGTTCTCTTCCATATGTATGGTATCTTTAAATAGAAACAAGAAGGGGAAGCCACCCTATGGATGTTCCCTTGACAAAAAGACAAGAGACACATTCAGGAAATTCAGAGCAAGCTACCCTGATAGATACGACTATGAGAGAGCACAGGTGAGTACCAAGACTGTTAAAGGTGACCTGTCACTGTGATTATGCCATACTTTACCTCTTTAACAATTGTGCTTATTTCTGTTGCATGCATATAATTGAAAATACACACCACTATGTACACTTGCTGTTCATAGCAACTCTTGTAAACTAGCAATTATTATTTGTGTATCTGAAATGTGAAACTCGAGAAAGGAAATAAAAGTATTATTTAGATCAACAGTGGACAGTGAGAACGCAGAAGTAGGAAGTCATACAAATTGCTATTTGTCTTGTCATAGAGGATTTGGACTCTATGGTTAAATTTCAACTTCAGGATATCCTTTTTTAATGCTACGTTTTGGTAATACATTGTACTTCTCTTTTGACTTGTGCCAAATACTGATCAGGGTATAGAAGATTGTGAGCCACATTCAAAATAACTTGTGATATGTGCTTTTAAATTAGAATATTGAGTTGGGAAGTAAACCAAGAAGTTGCCTCTAAGAAACAATTAACTTATCATACAGGAGGATAAGAACAGCAGGGTTCCCCCGGACAAAAAATAAAACAGTACTTAGAAATATGTTAATGCCTTTGTGTCCCCTCACAAGAAGGTATGGAAAAGATGTAGTCAGACCTGTGTATATCTCATGGAATGTCTTCTCTGTTTATTTCATTCGTCTTTTATATGCTACACACATTTGATAGAAAGCTCTCTGTTTTCACCATCTTTTATCTGTCTGCCTCCATGAACCCCTTTGTCCAGATTCCAGCTCCTCTCAGTGAGGATCAGGAGAGAGAGAAAGCAGCCAAGCAGTCTGAGAGGAAGAAAAACAAGCGGAAAGCAAAACGTGAGAGGGAAAAGGTGAGCATAAGACACACAGTCTGCTGTAAAATTGGAATGATATTTCTTTGAGGAAAGTGCCTCAGGTTTGTTCAGACTGTTTGATCTAGAAATCTTGACACTGTTAATGCTGGCATAATTCATAATTGCTGGGGTTAATTGCATTAACGTATGCACCGTTTTCATGAGGAACTGCCAAGACTGCTTTTATGCAGAGGTCAGCAATTTCTTGTCCAACCATGGGAGTAAAAAAAAAAAACAGAAAATGGCAAGATGGTATGACCTGCATGACATTGTATGTGAGGACCCAGTATTTCACTTTTTTTTTCTTGCCAATGTGTGTATTCAAGTTAATGCTTTCTTGTGTCCTTTGTTCTTTCAGATTTTCTTTTAATTGTTCCCCTTTTTTACACATCTAATTTCCTAAGAGTCTGGGTTTTCTTTCTTGTCCTGTAGTACTTCTTTGTCTTCATTCCTTGGACTGCCATTCTGGTCAGCTGAGAGTCAAAATGATGTTAACACTGTGCAATGGAGTTAGTGCCTTCTGGTTCACAACCAGTGATTCATACATTTAGTACGTTCACAAACAAAATGAGTTATATGTGACTTTTTTTTATTCAATGTGAAGGAGAACAAAAAAGAGCAGGAGGCTCAGAGGAAGGAGGAGGAGAAACAACAGTGGTATGCTGCCCTCAGTGACAGAGAGAAGAGAGCACTGGCAGCGGAAAAGAGATTCGCCATGCAGACGACATCCACAGCAGAACTCCAGTGAGTGTTATTTATTTTGAGATGTATGTTACCTGTGAACTGGTTAGAGTACAAGATAATGCAGTACAACATCTTCATATCATGTATGAGGTGTTTATTTGGCAATTCGGCTCCACAGTGCTTTTCAAGTGGCAGGAAAGTGAATGAGATGGATTTATACTTCCTCTGGCACACTTCAAACATTTTAAAAGGAGGTGTGGTATGGATGTGTGATGGCATGCGATTCCAGAGGCAAGGCAGTAAAATAATGAGATTGGACAGCCTGATAATCCTATCCTAATGTTCAGGGTACATGGCATAGAGTTTTAGCAGTTTTTCAAATGTCATTCTAAATTTTGTGAAAAAAAAAAAGAAAATTCAAGCTTTATTTAGCTTCTCTTTTGACACCCTACCAATCTTTAATTCAAAAGTGTACTTATTATGTTAATGGTGTTTTGAAACCTTCTTTCTTGCACCCTTTTGAAGTCATCTTTTGTTATGTCTCTAAATTTCTCTATCTACAGGCGATGTTGGTCCTGTGGTTCATCCCTCACTGGAAAAGTTCCATTCTCTTACATGGATTTCAAGTTCTGCTCCATGCCATGTTTGAAGAAACATAAACAGCAACAGCAATGACATTAGCCTTTATTCAGACCTGTATCAACAATTACAATTTTATTTTCTTACTCTTGATTGCACTTACATTTAGGTCCTTATACCTCAGATTATTTAATTTTCTGCTTTGACGAATGGCATTTAAAGATGGATTACAATTAATTTATAGTATTTGGCTTCCCTACTGAACTCTTTAAGATTTGGAAAAATATTGAATTTCGGTAGTTTTGATCTTCTATAAAGTTTATCATTATCCTAGCAGCAGTTTCTCCAAAACTGAACTTATGATAGTTTACATTGTTGTCTATGATGGCATGTTAGCCAGTTGAGCAGAAGAAGCAACTTGGATGAGTCTTAGACTTGTTCACAAAGTAATTTATGGATAAGTCTGCAAGTTGAAAGATTATGATCGCGATTGTGCTACTACATTGTATGAACATTTTTATAAAACAAGGAAGCGGCATCATGAGAAAAATTGTGTTGTTATATTGGATTACAAATGCAATCAATTTCTTATCATCCCCCACCCCACCATCATCACACTTTTCAGAGGTATGATTTCTAATTCATTTTTGCAAAGACTCTCCAAAGCATATAAGATTATAGTTCATGATGGGCTTGATTGTCACTGTCTATGCATGTAATGATGAGAGAAGAATATTAGTCCCATATATTATGTCTATTGTCAGCAAGTTGTAAATCTTATTGCTTTAGCATGAGATTTTGTCAAGCGTGATATTTCACTGTATTCTTTCATTTTACTAGTAGTGGCATTAAAAGTGTTCAGCTCTTCTGTTATACAAAATATCCTCACTTCATTTCTTTGTCATAGGTCAATGTAGAGTCTTAGTTTATAGCTCATGTGCAGATTAAATGCGTTCTAAGCCCATGATATCTTTTACGTACATTGTCATGGGGAATTCTGTTCATCTGACTTTATGAAAAGGTCATTACGCAGTAAATATTCATTTCACTTCTGTGTAGGCAAGAAAGGGAATTAGAAATGGAAAAAAAATCTTCCTGCAGATCATTTACTCTATACAGAAACTTCTTTAATACATAGATTTAAGTTACAGGACAAAATTGTTTTCTTTTGCCCCACTTAGGTGGTTTGTCACTGTCCTAGTAGTAAAACTGATTATCACATTTTTTGCATTTTTGGCAATTTTTCTTGTTTTTATCCAGTGTGCAAACAGGTTGTGCAATGTTATTTCCTGCAAGATCAAGTGATAAGGGCAGCTTTGCCAAACTTTGTTCTGAATTCTTTTCCTCCTCCCCTGGAAAAAAACAAAAACAAAAACAAAAACAAAACCCACAACAACAAATATGACATGGTCCATGGAGTACATGTCAGTAGAGTAAATGGCCAAATTTAGTTGATGTGAACATACTCATAATGGCTAACTTACTCCTAAGGCTATTGCTCAATCCATGTGCCATAGTCTTGTCTTCATCACATAGATTGGTATGTTGGTATGTACATGCCACCTAATTCATTTGTTTGTGATTTTTACTTTGAAGAGAATTGTTTGCAAGTTTGCATTAATTTTCAACTCATTGCCTGAACTCATATCCATTATTTTGCTTCTCAGAGAAATTTACAATTCTTTTGTTTGTTTGGGGTTTTTTTTGCCTTTACCTACATTATCTTTTCGTTATATGATAAGATCCACACTAGAGACATTGGTATGTACATGTGAACTGCAAAAGTGCAAATTTTTGCGGTATGGACATTTTTGTGCATTTTGTGCGACCAGAAACAAGTGCAAAAATGAAAGCACGGAAATAGTTTTGCTCGTTATAATTCCCGTAATTAATGTCGTGATCCCACCGAATTACAAATGTGCAAAATTTATCTTACCCAGCTGAGTGCAAAAAAAAAAAATACAAACTGTAGCAGATAATTGTCATCTTGCTTCATGAAACAGCAGTCAAAGTGATTGTTGATAAGCTTACTGATAGCAGTATTACTGACATTAAGCTGCATCAGGATCTCCTCGGAGTAGAGGGAGCGCCTCGTGGCAATTTGTATGTCATGCGCAGTTTATACAGAGCATTCCCTATTGAGGGCATAATAGGCAGTAGAATGAGATAAGTGAATTATTGTATATAATCAGGTGGAATGGATTACATCTCATCATAAAATGAAGATATATAAATTAACTAGAGCTATAAGTATTTAATTCATAAAGATAGCTAGTGTGGATTAGCTGTCTGAAAAACATGCCTATATTCAAACTCAGATAAGTGCATTAAATACATGTATCAATACATCTGATACACAAGACAAGATGTTTCCATGCTGTTTAATTGAATGATACATGCTTTATATGTAGTGAATGACTCAGAGGTGATTGTTCAGATTAAAGTATATGAAATGAGGTGATTTGTATATGAAATGAGGTGATTAATGCCAGGAAAGGGCCGAGTTCATTTCAGGTTGCTCACAGCAAGGAACTGTTTACTGCCCATTGTTGATGATAAAAGAGAGCATACATAATTAAAAAATTAATGTGTATGCCGTGTGTATGGTGTGTGTGTGTGTGTGCGGGTGTGTGTGTGTGTTTGTTTGTTTGTTCTCGCTTTGAGGGGTGAAATGAATGAGTGACAGATTAGCCCAAGTATACAGCATTGTACGTTACTTGGAAAATAAAATAAATTAAAACATTTATTGTGAAGCTTTGCTAAATGTGATTTAATGCTTTAATTGGGTGGGGAAAGAGGTGTGAGGTTATTGTAAATTGAATCTTGTAGCTCAGATTTTCAGAGAAAGACATTTACGTATTTAGTCATGGAAAGATGTGATTGTATTCATCAAATTTGCATCTTGAATTGATTTCTATGCTCGAAATTGCGAAAATTATATTTCATCTCCAAGATCGGGAGGGGAGGGCCGGGGAGGCTTGAGGGCGTTATCAGCTATCGATAAATGCTATCGCTTGATCGTTCTACAGTCGGCTGCACTGCTAGGCTAATGCTATTGCTATAAAAGCACATCATCGCCCATCCGAAGCCCATCTATCTGTATTAACCGTACGCAAATCGGGTTGGCCGCCGCCGCGTGCCCTGCATTACGGGCCGGCTGGCTAGGCTGCGGCTACACGGGATGGCCCTATATCACATTTGCATGAATATGCAGCTAGCTGCTAGCTATGCGCTAGCGTATAGCGCAGACCGCCGGCGGCTATCTCAGCTCTCCAGCAGCTGGCATGCATGGCTGGGTCGCTAGCTAGCTAGCTAGCTACAGACAACCAACTGCCAGTCAATCACGCATGAAGTGAGTCAACCGACCCTGGCCCTGTAAGTGGATTTCCGACGAGCCCACAAATTGGTGAATAAGGGTAAGATTCATTTCCTCAGCATGTTGCTGTGTAGTGTGATCCTTGTTAAAAACTTCACGAAAACTAGATCTAACTAACTAACAATAACTTAACCTGCTACTGCTAGAACAGAGACCAAAGACAAAGTTGGACTTAGGCCTACCAATATTTGTATGAAGAGTAAGGACAGGTTACATTTCTGATGTAGAAAGGCCTAGAATCTAGTGAGGGGGAAAAAACAAACAAACACGAAAACATCCAAACACAAAAACTGGATGATATCTGGAAGAAACTTGTTCGTTCAGGATTAAAGGGGAGGCAGATTACCCCCACCTAACCGCTACATTGTTAGATTCTAATTGTTAGAGCAGAAGAAACAGCCTTGCCCTTTTTAGTGTTATGCCACTTGCATCAATTGTAACGTGTCGTTTATAGACAGCTCAAATGTTAGGCCTATAGTATTACTGTATTAGGATGATGATGGTGGCTTGCAAGCTTGTGTGATCACCAGTCAGACTAGCCCAACCAGACGCTGTGAGAAGCACGCTATTCATACAGCGACTGGGCTGTGTATAGATATAGTCAGACTGGCCAGGAAATGTTGATGTAAGGCTACATCATGATTTGATCAGATTGCAATACAATGCATCTTTGTCAACAATGCTTGTCCAAAATTGGCGCAAAAAAGAAATGATCTCTGAATATAGTCTGATCCGAGTCTACGGCAATGTTAGATTTCCGTTTCTAATGCAGTAGCGGATCCAGAGGGGGGCGCAACCGGCGCACGCCCCCCCCCCCTTTATTTTTCATTAAAAACAAAAGAAATAAAAAGAAAAAAATGAAATGAAACCCGAAAGTGGCACCAGAAATATTAGTCATGCCCCCCCCCCCCTCCTTTACAGAATTCTTGGATCCGCCCCTGTAATGTTAGTCTGTATCACAGATTCACACCTTCTCTGACTTCAGGTCTTTGAACTTTAGTCCTAACTCCTATTAACAAAGTTAGATGTGCTATTATAGTATTACACTCTGCATTTCACTTGTGATCAATATTTTTTGATCTCCCAACATATTAAAAGCAAAATTTTTTAAATAATTTCAACAACATATATCGGGTAATTTAGGGTCACTCTATATAAAGTTTAAGTGTTAAGGTACCTACTTAAAATGGTGCTTTGCCTTTTGTTTTTGTCTGAATTTGTTTGATTCCACTGTATCTGTGTATGTTTCAGATAATTTACCTGACCAGGAGAATGGAGCTAATGCTTGAAATGGAGCAGAGACTGATATGGCTGTTAAAAACAGCCATCTCCAGAGCTGAAACAGCAGGCTCCTTCGTCATAGATGCACTTTCTTCTATCGACACAGAGATGTGGAAGGCCAAAGGGCTGAATGCATATGAGCAGGTGGAAACATTAGCAACCATATCATTGCATTGTGAGTTAACATCTTTCTGTAGGTCTCTTATTTCAAATCTGTGTGTCATTTGAAAGAAAAAGAAAAAAATAGATGTTCAGTTCAATTGTTGATGAAAAACTATTATGGAAGAATCAAAGGTTTCGGATTAGAATTGACAACAAAATAAAATGTTGTGCAGTCAGTTAAGAAATAATCATGTAATCATCGGTACATATCTGGAAAAAAAAAAAGGGATAGGGAGGAAAAAGATAAAGGAATGGCCTCATGAACATGTTGAAAACTTATCTGTTTACACAACCTTAATTCTGTTGTTGTTGCTGTCGTATCATAATATGTACATAATGCTGTATTTTACTTTTATGTTATACTTTCTTTTCTTTTCTTTTTCCGGATTGATGCGCTTAGAAACATCAGTATTAAGCGCTATATAAATGTTATTCATTGTCATTATCATTATGTACAAGAAAAAAATAATGACTTGATTTCATTTGACAGTAAGTTGTATTGTAGTAGAAGACATATTTGTGACAGGAAAAGGCAAAGATTTGATCAAAGTGTTGTTTTTGTTTTTTCAGCAAAATTAAAAACTACATGGAAGTGAACAGTTGCACCATGAAGTCATGTGACTGTGAGATTATGAAGAAATTTAGAATCTTAGCAGTAATTGTCATCAACCTCTCTTTTATACCTACTGTATGATGATGTCTCCTGCTATGTCTAATTGTCATTCCAGCTGCACAAAATGAGCTCAAGATTCTGTTCAATGATGTGTCTGAGGTAGCCATGGAGTTGTCATGGAGAGAAATGGCAGTAGCAACCTTCTATATTGTGTTCATCCTGTGGATTGTGTGGTTTATTTGCCTATGCACCACATCCATGCAGGCCAAGGGAGGGACAGGTAAGAATACATATTACAATTGTTTGTACAATTCCGTAGCAAGTAAATTTTTCAACATATAAACTTAAAACCATGTTTACTCAGCAATGATATTTTGATGCTCTGTTTTCCCTCAATACAGTGGTATTTTGTAAAAGTACAACACAGGAATTGATTGCAGGATGTCTGTGAAATATATCTGTTTTGTCAAGAACTACACTTGTACATGGCTTTTCCACTTTTAAACAGGTGGTGACCTTGAGGGATCTAGAATCTGGCCTTCATAAATTAGTATGTGAAGACAGCTATCAGTAGTACACAACATCTTTGATATATCCTTTCATACAGATTGGAGTAGCCCCCAAATATGGTCCTCAGGCGAATCATTGTGCATTATCACTACATCTGATTGTGTTAAAGGTACTAGCCCACATTTGCAAACCCACGAAAATCAAAACTGCATAAAACAGGTCCAATATGACTTCAAGTACAAGTTATAACAGTAACATATCTCACCTGTCGCTCTTTGTCTATACCATTCGATAAAAGAGAGAAAATCATCGTTTTAAAATCAATTTTCACACTGGGTCAACCCGACCCAAAATCGAATTACGAGCGCGGGCTATAGCTACGTACATTGTACATGTAACACGTACGTGGACCGGAGCTAGCGAGCGTTATACGCATGCATACGGATTACGGTGCATTTTCATTTATTTTTATGAAAGTAATGGACTAATTGGAACGAACTTTTGCACAGGTGTTACTGCAATCATACCCAAACTCCATGCTAACCATGAGACCAATTGCTGCAGGTTTACAAATGTGGGCTAATACCTTTAAAATATGTTGATATCTACTGTAGATCATCAGTATCTTGTGAGAATGAGATATTATGTTTCAAATGTTCAGCATCACTGTTACTTCTAAACACTGGACTGCATTTGCAATTAGCCATAACCATGTTCAGTCAGACCTGTCCATAGTGACCACCCAAGGGAGACCAAAAAGTGGCCATTACAGACAGTTTTTAACATGGGGGTGTATTGTTTTTGCTGGCTGCAGGCAACTGGCTGCTTTCAGACAGGTGGCCACTTAGGCAAGTTCGACTGTACTAGTAAAAATTTTCATCACACCTACTACTGCAATTATAGACTAACAAATAGAATCAATGTATTAGTTTAAGCCATGAAAATATGGTAGGGTGAACAAAGAATTCTTCATACATGCATCCTCACCGATTTGTTAATCTTATGTCGCACAGCTTTGCAAGGTACTGACACTTTTATATGATATAAATGAATCCTTTCATTGATTCATAGTAATCAGTTAAAATCTATTTGATAATCAGATGAAAGTTGTCATTTTTAGGACAAGACTGACAAATATTCATTGACTGTAACTTATGGACTTGTGGAACTGTTCATTTTATGTGTAACAACACAGTGATTCAAGTAGATTTCAGTTGTAGAGCTATATCAGGCTTTCAGGTTGTTGCCAGGACAACAATATTTTGTTTCAAGTTTTTTACATTGATTTTGGTGATTTTAAAGCATTCTTTCAAGAGCTAGTACAATGACTATTTCCTAGTATCAACAATATACTTTTATCATACACATTTTAATTGAGAAAAAATTCCCAGTATAAGCTGATATTACCATTCACACTTTCTTCTTTATCCTCTTAATATTGATACACAAGAAAGTGTATGCCTAGAAAGAATGTCATGTACTATATGACAATTCAATAGAAATTGGTGTTGCTTGATGCATGATGATCTGTCACAACCCAAATTTTTGAGGGTTTTGTTTGATTGTTAGAGCTGTCTGTGAATGACCTACATTCTCAAGAAATATTCTCTTCTTTTTCAGAATCTTTCTCTGAATACAGCATATTTGATCTTGCCAAGGTGAGTACGGATTTATTCTGTATTTATACTACTGATAAATTGAAGGTATGGACTTGAGTGTGAGAGATTCTTTTGACTTTCCTTAATTCATACAATATGGGATTTGGTTATTTCAGTATTCTTGTGGCAAACACATGGGAAATGATGCATGATAAATCAGTAAAAGAATTTACCTCTACATGATCTACAGATAGTATACTTGTGTGTCATAAAATGTTGACAATAATTTCCTCAGTCCAACTTCGGTTAGAATCATGCACACTTGAAACTTTGTTGAATATTCAAGATCTAATATCAGTGTTCATCCTTGGAGTGATTATTCATGTTACTTGATATGTGCAGGTTTGTTAAAGTACAAAGCAAAATCAGACAGTATACTTTTAACAGATAGTCTATTACAGACCTTGCTTGCATTGTAAGGATGGCTTGTGTAAGATTATCAATATTTTCATTTTCTGACTTCACATATCATCGCAGACAGCTTACATGGAGCAAAATGCTTCAGAAGTCGTGAGACTGGTGGATGTCTTCAATTTTGACTGCAATTACCACATTCCTTCTAATGGCATGACGCTCTTCCTGGTAAATACACAAGATAATTGATTTATTTCATCTTTGTGTTGTACAAAGTCATCGATTTTGGTAATTTTGAGCAAGGAGCAATCACATTTTTGTATTTTCACTCAGATGATAAGTTGTTATACATGTATATCATTGGGTGTATTTTTACTATGTGTTGATACTATTATGTGATAATAGGTGCTGAACTGATTTTCTAAAGTAACAGATTTTCATTCTGTTTGTAAACTTGTGCAGAAAATATGGTGAGTTACAAGCTCATATTTAGTTGGAGCTGTGTACTTTGCATTAATACCATAATGACATCTTTCACAATATCTTCAAAGTAATGAACAAACTTGAAAATATCTGCTAGTTCAATTGACTGTAAATTGTTTGTGTGTTTTTTTAATCTATTTTTTTAGTGTGCCTGCATTGGTGGAAGTTCACAACTTGCACGACACTTGTTGAAGAAAGGTATGCATTTGTGTTAGGAGACGTAACTTCCTCATGGTCAGCTTTCCAGGTTGTCTGGGATTGTTTTGACCATCTGCAGTATTCTTCCCTTTCATTTATACATGGTGCTGTATGACGTCCTGTACTTTATGTCCAGTTGATATCACATGTAAAGTGAGATAAAGAGATTTGTTATAAGTTTTTTTTTTTTTTTTTGGTATTGTTAGGATATGATATAGTAAATGGGTTAAAAAAATTACATATTCAAAACTTTTTAAAGTTATAATTCATGCGGTTTGTTTAAATGTGTACATACATGTAAATGTGTACATACATGTGTATGTGTATGTGTGCATTTGTATTTGTATTTGCTCAGTTTGCTTTGCTTATGACTGTGTGCTGTTGTTACATTGCCAGGAGCTGATTATCATGTCAGGAATTACCATGGAGATACCTGTCTCCATCTGGCTGTCTTTGCCACCTCTGGGTCAAAGTACCCAAACAAGGATCTTGTCAATCTTCTCCTGGAGAAAGGTAAGAACTATGGGACAGATCAGACACATGTACATTGTACAACATTAGAAGAAAATGTCCTGAAGTGGATTTGGTATTCCTTTGGAACAGCTCAGATGAGTTGTACCATAACTTGTTTAAATATGTAATTTCTGTGCTGTCTAAGAATGAATACATCTTGCCTCTTTCATCTTTGTGAAGCTTTATATGATGCAATTCAGCATTCAAGCTCTCTTTGCTCTTCAGACTTTATTTCAATACTCGGGGAAGTTTATGTGGCCTGAGAAACATCCAGTAACACATTTGTAAACAAAGTTGATTATCTTGTATGTCTGAATACAAAGTGGCCAGCATAGTTGTTGAACTATTTGTACAGAGGAAAAAAAAAAGCAGTTTTAAAAAAAGAAATCCTTTTTTTCCCCTAAAGAGAATGGAATTATATCCAGCAGTTTTTATCTTTGTAATCAACAGGTGCTAATGTGAATGCTAGGAACAATTCTGGTACCACACCACTCCACATTGCTGCCATGGAAGGGGATTCTGACATGATACAACTCCTTTTGCAATATGGTAAAACTTTTCTTCGCATGTTCCCAGGTTTTCTATTGTTTAAAATGTAAGTAACGGATATTCATTTTTGTCAATGAAAAGAGAGGATATCAAGGATGGGTAAGTTATCTGCAGGAAGTGAAAATTGCTTGTAAGTGCCTGTATTTGTCAATTATTGATTGGAATGAAAATACCATGAGTGTCCCATGCAAATGTATAGCACACAATTACCATTTGTACACTTCTATACAGTTTATGAATAGTATAATTACCTTGTGATTGAATACAAGACAGAATACTGTAAAACATATATTCGCAGCATGAAATTTTTCGCAATTGCCACTGGCATTCAAGGCATGTAGTGTAGACAAGAACTTATGTGTGCATTTTAATTTCGTGAATCTTGGCTCCCACAAAATTCCCGAAATTAAAATGCACACAAACATTCTTGGTTTTACAGTACACTCCTATCAGGACGTTAATGTTTTGATCTCATTTTCTTTTAACATGTGTATTATAAATTGTGCATGGTGTGAGCTCTAATTTTTTTACACTGTCATTGTTCATTTTAGAGAAAATATTGTGGTGTCATTAGATGCATAAGCCTATTCGTAGCAACACTCTTTACTTTTAGTACAAATGCTTGTTGATTCCATAGTGAAATCTCCATGTGAATAAGCATGTGTGCAATATCCAGCTCCATGTGGAACTGTTGCCTTATTTTGCTTATCCTCATCTTTGTCAATTTTGTTTGATTTTGCTTTGATATTAGGTGCTGATCCAGCTTCATGTACACCAGATGGCATTCTTCCCATGTACATTGCACTCAACTCAGGTAAACTGCTGCTGACACATTGCACGATGGGGTGACTCTTAGCTTTAGCTTAGAAGGCCATAGTTGGCTGTTTCGAGAAGCACAGAAGACAAGTTTATTTTGGAAAAAAAACAAAAACAAAAACAAAACAAAAACCTTGCATTGATGTCAAGGTATGTTTTATGATTTTGCTGGAGTATAATCAGTGTATGGTTTAGGAAAGAATATGAAGAGAAATGTCAAAAAAAGAAAAGAAAAAAGAAAGCTGACATGACCTTTGTATCTCTCAAGATGCATTTTGGCCTGTTCACTTTCGATCAATACTAACTGCCAGTATTCATATTGTGCAAATGAGTTCCTTCTTGCTCAAAGCTACTTCAACGTGGCTGAAGGACATGCTGTTGCTCTAAATGGCTCACTGTTTCAGTCACATGAATTAATTCAGAGACATGCTATTTCTTTACCTTTGTGTGAAGGATATGTACTATGGTACTTGTCCTAATGGAAGGTGTTAAAACATGAATACCCTGTAGCATATTTTAACTAGAATCAAAGAGATGTTTCTTTTTCTTTTTCTTTTACAAAGAATGTGAAAGAGTTTTGTGAGTTCTGTTTGTAGTTTGTAGGCGACATTTCATTGACAAATCAAATAATGAGAAGTGTGTATGTGACTCTCAAGTCATGTGAGCAAGATAGCAATTCACTGAGATGATGTGATTGAGGGAGATTTAACTTGATGATCAAGTCATCAAAATTCACTGAAAATTATCTAATCTTGCTCAAATATTCACAAATTTATAGCACGTTTTCTTCACTTTTGTTAATACAGGCAACTCCCATTATAATGAAGTCCGGGGACTGGCACTTTTTTTTTTTTTTTGTTATATTGAAAATATATATAGCCAAATAGGATAAAGATACAGATGATAATTTTAGGAACAGAATTTTCACTTCGTTGGAATGACAATTTTGTTATACCGTGTTCATTGTAACGGGGGTACACTGTACAAGAACCTATCACATTTTCATTAAAGGACAAGTCCACCTTCATATACATGTGGATTGAGTGAAGGCAACAATATTAGTAGAGCACATCAGTGAAAGTTTGGGGAAAATCCGACTATCCATTCAAAAGTTGTGAATTTTTAAAGTATCTGCGCAGTCATTGCTGGATGAGAAGACTACTACAGTATATGATGTCACATGCGTGCAATAATATAAGGAAAACAAAATCAGAATTTCACAAAACTTTACTTTTTGAATAAAGTGCACATTTCTTCGACTTGTCACTGATGTATGTTACAGGTAATATTATTCCCCCTGCCTTCTGAAAGAGAGAAGTCGAGTGTTCTTTTGTTATGCGAGAAAGGTGAAAATATGTTGAATTTTCTTTATTCTTTCTTTATATCGCTGTACACATGTGACATCACAAGCTATAGTAGTCTTCTCATCCAACCGTGACTGAGCAGAAACTTCAAAAATTCATAACTTTTGAATGGAATTTCCGATTTTCCTCAAACTCTCACTGATGTGTTCTACTAATATAGCTGCATTCACTCAACCCACATGTATATGAAGGTGAAATTGTCCTTTAACTTTTCCTTGGTACAAGTATGTATGATACCAACACACACAATGTCTACTTTGTAATATGTCATCCTCCCTTGTCATTCAAAGGCTACACAGCAGCAGCCAAATTGCTGATGGTGGATGTAAAGCAGGAAACTAGTAGCAGCATCATAGGCAGCTCGGCTACCCCACCCATGGTCAAACTTGGTCTCCTGAGTCCAGAAAAGGCTCATCTCGCCATGTCTTCTCTCCCAAGAATGAGCCCAGACTTCAGGTAGACTGGCTGGGATTCTGCATGGGATCAAGAATCTCAGAAAATTGCCCTCATTTGCCCAATTTTTGCATAAGGAACATACCTTTATGCTGATCCAACTGTGATTATATACATTCTTTTCCAGGTTCGGTTTGCCCAGTCCTTTCTCTTGAAAGACCTTAAGACAACAGCTTTGTCAGTGAGGCACATTCAAGTAGGGTAACTGCAAAACCTGTACAAGTTGAATTTGTCCAGTATACACATGTATCTCAATCTGTCATGTTTCAGAAGTGGACTCCGCAAACTCGCCCATAGGTCTGGATTTTACATGAAGTTCTCTGAACTGACATTTGGATATCGTGTAGTTCCGCATGCTCTCTCTCTCAGCATTAAGAAAGTTATTTGATGCAGGGCTTTTTTCAATGCACCAGCTCTTTAATTAAATGAGTTCAGAGCCAAGCAGAGTCCTTGCTTTGAGTTGACATGTTAGTGAGATGTTTTTGATGGCTGTACAATGTACTCAAATTCATCATATTCAGTTCATGCCAATTATTCTCTTTCATATGCATTTTCAACTATTGCATTTTACAGTATATTGTATTTCTATTAGCGGTGTATTGTCTTGTGTGCACCATTTCTAAAATGGCACATATAAACTTGTTTATAATTATAATGTCAAGCATGCAAGTTGCAGTGTGAGATTAGCTGAATGCATGATGATATTCATGTACATTTACGTACAATGTATTTACTGTTTTGAGTTCACATCCAGTTTCTGTACAATGTGAAATTTGAGTACATTGCACTTCTGTCGACATTTTACAAGTTTTCCTGTGGATTGTTAGCTTCAGATTGAATAGATTGTTGGTAAGCTGTTTACTTCTTTCCCATAAGTGCTAAACATGTAAATGCATGTACATTTATTGGTAATAACGGAAATGTCCATATATAGGAGGAAAGTGTGAGTCTTTGTAATGGCTTTGCATGATGTACAGTATGTCCAAAAAAAAATTACAACGGGGCCCTCCGCAGTGATATCTTTAAACATAGTGAATCAATCTAAATACAAATTCAGGGTATGAAACTATAACTCATTGCCCACATCTTACAGAAAACTCCACTCGATTTGCTTCAGTGGTCAAAGAGAAATATGGAATTATGTAGAGGATGTCGGGAATCTCTTCTGTCCAAGTTCTGTCTATTATTCACACACAAGATCATCGCAATGCTAAACTCGGAAGAATCCAATTCATGACATGCTTTACAACAATCCACAATTCTCTGTGACCGTTTAACCAAAGCGAATGGGGATTTCTGCAAAATAGAGCTAAAATGTTATATTTTAAGACCCTGAAGAGCATTTTAAAAATTTAATCATATTGGGCGTTATCAATGTGAAAATCTGATTGTAATTTTTTGGGGGACATACTGCAGTAAGTCGCCCCCAAAATTACAATCAGATATTCGAATTGATGACACCCAATATGATCAACCTGTCTAAGTGCTACTTCAGAGTCTTAAAATATAACATCTTAGCTCTATTTTGCAGAAAACCCCATTCAACTTGGTTAAGCGGTCACAGGGAAAAGTGGATTGTTGTAAAGCATGTCATGAATCGGATTCTTCCAATTTTAGCAATTTAATGCTCTTGCCTGTGAATAATAGACAGAATTTGGACAGAAGAGATTCCCCACATCCTCTACAAAATTCATCATTTCTCTTTGACCACTGAAGCAAATCGAATGGAGTTTTCTGCAAAATGTGGGCAATAAGTTATAGTTTCATACCCTGAATTTGTATTCAGATTGATTCACTACTTTTAAAGATATCATTGCGCAGGGCCCTGTTGTAATTTTTTGGGGGACATACTGTAGATGTGAATACTAAAAGTACACTGCAAAAGATATCCATATTCAAATCAAAATGTCGAGGTGTACATGTATAGTGTATTCATACCAAAAATACAATGTATATTTTGTGTATTAAAGCATATATGGCAACAATATATGTTTATGAGAAAGAATATACATTATATAATATATAAGAATATATATAATGTACATGTATACATAGAGGTTTAGAAACTAGGTGCTAGCGCTGAAAATTTCATGGCATTGGCAGAAGTTATGCTCAGAAGAGAACAAGCATATATTTTGTATCTACATGCTGTGACTACTAAACAGAATTGAGAGTGACAATAAAGACAAATACAATAATTTGCATTGCAAAATATTTTATTGACTTAACTCATATACAAGTTACAAGTTGTAATATACAAGTTGTACAACATACTGAAGAAACTTTTCCAACTGTTGGGGTATTTTGACCCTAGGGTCCTCAATCAGCACACAGGGCAAACTGGCATTCCAACATATGGTACAATCCCTGGCACAGGTATCTGACTTTGTGAGGTGACTTCTTAAAAATCATATCCTGGAAAAAAGGAAACATCCAACTTGTTCAATTACAGATACACAATACTCTTGTAAGATTTATTTCCAGCTTTTTTTAATGACCTTTGGCCAGAGGTCAATGACATTCATGCCGCCAGATGCTCGATCTCAGAATGTTTTTTAGCACGCTGAAGCATTTCATAATAGAAACAATATAGGTGTAACACATCACCTTTGAAAACTTTGCTTTAATCCAAAACATCATCTCATCACTACAAACATCATGCATGCATCTATACGGCACCAGCAAGACGGTGTAAGGGAAAAGTGACAATTGCAACTGATCATAACATCTGCAAGGGTGCAGAAGATTTAGTTAATACTTGTACCATTTATGTATTTATTGTAACTTCATTTTCTGAACAGTTTTCACTCAATGGATAAAGTATTAATGATTTATATCTGTGCTTTGGGGGCTCAGAGTACTACACTTTGCATTGTAGTCTTTGAAGAAAATTATTGTTCCGATGTGCTGAAAAGACTGAAAAATTGCACAAATATTCAGTTCAAGCCAAATGGCGTACTTCAAATTACAACAGGCAGTAGAAATTATATCACCAACCAAATGTCAAGTTCTTGCTTTTCTTAAAGATTTAAAATGTAACTCCTCTTTATGCATGCCATGTATATTTTTTCCCTGTCAGAGAAGGCATAGAGAGGACTTTGTCTATTAAATCTGTCTGCATGCTACCAGATATTGGAGCATTCCAACAGTCAACTGTACTGGCTGCTTCTTTCTTTGTATGCCACATGTCTTCACATAGAATTGTCCATCATTTGAGCTACATTTATGTACACTTCTAATTACAACTTACATTGGATGCAAGTGTTCAATCAATTGTTGCCTAACTTGCCAATCATCACAACAGATTGCATCAGGTGCATATTTCACCAGTTTTAACACAACATATCTGTGCATGAGTCATGCTTGTTTTCTTTTACCTGCATGTTTCTACCACAAGTTAGTTCAACCCCAGCCTCACTCCACAGGAGGGGAATTAAATGTACTTGTGCAATTTTACAGCAAGATTTCTGCTCAATGAAAATGAAGTTAAGGTGACATAACGGGTCAAATTGCTGCTCTTCACATAAACGTAAACCTCAGATGACATGGTGCATGCACATCATTCATATCATCTTTTAACTTATGACAAAATGCATGGTAATCCCATGCGATCAGGAGAAAAATCACAGCTAGCGGTCATGCACGATTCTGACAATGGTATCAAACATTACTCAAAGGTACATTGATTCAACAACAAAAAAAGATTCTTTGCAGTGTACATATTGAAGTTCTACTGGGAGAAAATGTGAAAAAGTTGCAATGCATCGTTGGGGTGACAATACCTTGTATCTCAGATTTTGGTGCAAATCACTTCTTTTGATTAATTGACAGATAACAAGTGAAGTGATGTCCTGTTCAAATCCTGGCTGCCTTAACCCCAATGAAAATGAAGCCACCGCGGCACGTCAAAGGAAAGGTGATCCCATTTGTTATAGAGCTTTGGCCGCCACATTTTTTTGCTCTCCTGAACACTGGAAATTTTATAGATTCAAGGTTTTGTCACCCAATCAGTGATTACTTATTACAAGCAATATGGAAAGAAAAAAAAAATCCAGGAAACTTTGTTCTTGCACACTCGAGAGTCCCTTTACTCGGGCATCCATGAATAACTGTTCAGCTGTAGTCTAAACCAACATAAACATGAGTTAGATCCCTGAACAAAAAGAAAAAGAAACAACGAGGGACAGCTCAGTTGTAGCTTTAAGTAACTTGGAACCAACGGAAAATATCTCTTACCATAAGGTTGTGCATAGGAGCAGGCAAAATGTCAGCCACTTTCTGTAGCAGGCAATTTCTATGCAGATTGTTCAGACGTACTTGCAAACCAACAGTTTGTTTTACAGATTTCAAGAACCTGCCTCTAAATCCTAGCCCACCTCTCGAGTTCAACTCACTCCCCTCTCGCTATCATACATACAACCACTCTCTCTGTTCTCTCTCTCTCCCCCTCACTCTCCCTCTCTCTCCCGCTCTCTCTATCTCTCTCTTGCTCTCTTTTCTGCTGACTCTTTCTCGCTGTGCCCCTATTATGTGACCAAACAAGCTAGGCTTGCTGGTCGGCAGACTGTCATTGCGGCGGCATGGGGATTCCCCCGCGCGGGTCCATGACACTGGTCTCTGTCAGGTTCTTGATCAGCTGGGCCAGCCAGCGCTTGGTGGAGTTGTCCTCCTTCAGCACCGCCATGAAGGTGCTGTCCTTCAGCTGGTCCGGCAGGCACTGCCGCAGCGCCCCCCTCGCCCTGCATCGGAGAGATGAGACATGAACACAACGGTCATCATTTCACTGATGTATGGGGGATTCTTTTTACGTATTACTTGGGGATGAATAACATGTACTGTAAGACCAGAAATGTTCGCATGCATTTTAAGGACGTTCCTCAGTTAAAGTGAAATCCATGTCATTTTCTTGAAACTTTCCATACCGTAACTTTGACCCATCCGAAGCCCAAATATGTAAATAAAACCATAGGTTCATGTGCTTGTTTTTCTTCTACGGGACTTTGAAGAATATGACTAATCTGCCATCCTGTACCAAAATGATAGCGTTACATGATCAAGACCATGATCGGCAACAAAATCTGCAATGACAAACGTAAATCCCAATAATTCTTTCAAAATCCACGTTATTTTCTCCAAATTTGCAAGAATTGCAGAAAAGGGTACCCAAAACGAGGAAAAGGTTTTAAAGTTAGGGTTTACACTCTCATTCTTCAGCAAGCAGCGCCCTCACGTGGCAGAAAACACCGAAATCTTTCAAATCCTTCTCATCGACGTTTGCTGTTAGGGGTGAGCAAAAGGACAACGTTCATAAAACTTATGCTGTACATTCAAAACCCATGTCAATTTCACGAAACTTTACCAAATTATAGACAGAGGCTTACTTATTCCAGAAAAACAATCAAAAGTGGGGGTTCATGTGCTCGTTTTTGTGCTAGCAGCGCCCCTATGTGACATATATCATCGTAAGTCCCCAAAATCTGGTCAGGAACCTATGCAGGGATGCCCTGACAGGGTGGGTTCATAAAACTTATGCTGTACATTCAAAACCCCTGTCAAATTCATGAAAAATGTCCAAATTGTAGAAAAAGGCTAATACCAGAAAAACAATCAAAAGTGGGGGTTCATGTGCTCGTTTTTGTGCTAGCAGCGCCCCCATGCGACATATACTATATAGTACGACCCCAAAATCTGGTCAGGAACCTACGCATGGACGCCCTGGCAGGGTGGATTCATAAATCTCATGCTGTACATTCAAAACCCATGTCATTTTCACGAAACTGCACCAAATTGTAGAAAAAGGCCTAATTATTCCAGAAAAACCATGAAAAGTGGGGGTTCATGTGCTCGTTTTTGTGCTAGCAGCGCCCCATGCGACATATACCAACGTAAGACCCCTAAATCTGGTCAGGAACATAAGGGTCGCCCTGACAGGGTGGGTTCATAAATCTCATGCTGTTCATTCAAAACCCATGTCAATTTCACCAAACTTGACCAAATTGTAGACGAAGGCTTACTAATTCCAGAAAAATAATTGAAAGTTTGGATTCATGTGCTCGTTTTTGTGCTAGCAGCGCCCCCATGCGACATATCTCATCGTAAGTCCCCCAAATCTGGTCAAGAACCTATGCAGGGATACCCTGACAAGTGGGTTCATAAAACTTATGCTAGCTGTTCATTCAAAACCCATGTCATTTTCACGAAACTTTATCAAATTGTAGAAGAAGGGTTACTTAATGCAGAAGAATTGTAAAAATGGGGGGTTCATGTGCTCGTTTTAGTGCTTGCAGAGCCTCCTTGCGACGGAAATCATCGTAACTGAGACCCCCAAATCTGGTCAAGAACCAATGCAGGGATATACCCTGCTAGGATGCATGAATCTCATGCGGTTCACTCGAAACCCCATTTTCTTTAATAAAAAACCACACACACAAACAAAAAAAAAAAAAAACATGTCACAATTGCAGTGATATGGTAAAAAATATTCAGAAAGAAAGGTCCATGTGCGTTTTTGTTATCATTTCCCTTCCACAGCCATAATGATATTATGTGGATGCAAGCGTGGAAACTCCATATTATTGATATGCACGCTTGTTTGTTTGTTTTACCCACTTGCTGTAACCATGTACAAAAAGTGATAATGGAGGAAGAAGAATAAATATAAGGAAATGGGAGTTTTGGCATTAATCTGACGGTCCTCCAAATGAAAAACAAATCTTAATACAATGACGTTGATTGTAGATTGCATGTGTTGGTTGTTGCAGTGGTTAGTAAAGTGCGTGTTGTAAGCTATGGAGAAGTACCTCCCCCCCCCCCCCCCCCCTCCACCCCCGATAAAAAAATGATTCTCCTTTTGTTACACCAGATTTGGTAATAAAAAAATAATATATGAATGGTGAAAGTGATGAATAGTCTTGTTTGATAACACTTTCCTGACCTTGTATTTTGTAACCAAAAAAACAAAAACAAAAAACACCATATTTTGTATTACTAGTAATGACAAGTTTAGATCTAATTTAGATTTTAACAGAGACACTCATTGTTTTAGCTGCTAGACCTAAAGATGAAATGTGTGTCATATGCTTGTTTTGTTTTTGTTGTTGTTGTTGTTATTGTTGTTGTTGTTGTTGTTGTTGTTGTTTTAACACCTAGTCCAATAGACTAGTAAGCCTTAGACCCCGACTAGGGCCTATAGGCCCTTGGTACCTTAGCACTCGACTTTACCATGTTGATGACCGGATAATGAACTTCATGTCACAAAACAGATCTATGGATTGAAAATGGAAACAGCTCTGTTCCACTTCCAAGCTTCGCGATTCCGTAAATCAGTGTTGTGGTACAATGACCATATATGCGGCTCGGATCGCTGAACTTTGCGTGGTATGTACAGATTGTAACGCGTACAGTCGGCACGCGAGCCGAGCGAGGCCGCCCAGCGCGGCTGCCCGGCGCGGCCGCGGTGGGGAGCTGTCGGGTATCCGTACATACCACACTCTAGCTCGATCTACTAGCAGCTGCTCAGCTCAGCTAGCTCAGCTCATCACTCGTGCGTGCGCTTCTACGCTCTTTGTTACGTCACTGACACCTGCGCAGCTAGGATGCGCACAAACTCAACTGAGGAACGTCCTTAATTTTGCAAATTTCACAAGCCATGATCTGTGAAACTAAAATGCATGTGAAAGTTCTTGTCTACACTATGTGCATTGAATGCCAGTGGCAATTCAAGAAAATTCCATGCCGCAGAGAGGCCTTCGGCTCCAATTTGTGAAAATTTTGTGCCAGGAACATTTCTTGCTTTTAGTAATTCGTTAGTCAAACTTTTGATTTAATAGTGGTACAAAAAGAAAAAGAGTATCAAGTATAATGCAGGACTGATGCAGATTCTGTCTGAAATGGATTATTATCTATCAGCATCATTTGTGTAACATTGTACTATGAACAGATGGGGATGAATCTAATACAGTAGCAGCGATCTTCCTCATATCTTTTCCAATCTCACAACTCATAGAGAACCCATACAAACTAAGCATTCTGATCAGTCACTTGCAATTATGAACATTATATAGTAATTCCTGTTTTCAGTTGGCATCTGCAAAGACTTGTGATTTGGGTAATTAGAAGACCCCATGAATGCATATCTTTAAAACATAACTGCCTTTACACTGACTGCAAAAGTCCATGCCTACCACACTGTTGTCCCTATGGACAAATTTGACCACATGAAGGCACACTCACCGCTGGTTGTCCGAGAGTCGAAGGTAGCACCGTACAACATGCTTCAGGAGTCTGGCTGATGGCTCCTTGGCCAGTGCTATCACCATCTTACCCTGAAAGACAAAGAAAGTATTGGTTTTAGTAACTCATTTACAATCACCATCTTTCAGTAAAACCAGGCTGTGGCTCTGTGCATAAAAATTTCAGATGGCACAGCAAGAAAGCCCACCTGATTTTGATTGTCTCCTTTAAATAAAGTTATGGTGTTACTACTATGAAGTCAGGCATACAACTAACTGGTGTAACATTCAATGCTTTCTATTGCAGTTTTATTCCAATCAATGGTGCACAATACTTATGGCATCACTCAGTACCATCATAGAAAAATTACAATCAGCACTTGCATCTTTCTGCAACTGCTCACCATTCTGCAGAAAGACATTTCATGAACCTGGTCTACGGAAGAGATCTCTTTGCCAGATTTACTGGAACATGAGCAGATTATACAGTACCTTTTACAAGTCACAATCATATTCTCCAGAAGGAAAATATGGTACAATCCAGAAAAACACTGCACCCATTGATATAGATACACAAATATGTGCAGCAGTAGAAAGTAGTACACCACCTTCATACCACCATGTGAAGCACATGTAAAGAGATAAGCCAGAGGTAAAAAATCCTACCCTCCCTCTGTGAGCAGATAAAGGGACAGTGTGTAATTGACTTTCAGCAGAAATGACAATAAGAAAAGATCTTGTCTTTCTTTTATCCTGTTCATTAAATGGGCATACACAACAAGTTGGGACTGATTACTGCTGTCATTATTTATCAGTAAAGACCACTGGTATAAAATCTTTCAAGAGAAAAGGGAGGAAATATTTGTGCTTGTATCTGTGTGTAACAATCAATATCTCAAGCATGTTCTGGCAAAGGTCTCAAAATTATGATCAAGTGTGAGTGGAGTGAGAAAGCCACACACTGTGTCTGAATACTAACCAGGATCATTGCAACATGTGAGAACCGCTCATAGGTCTGGCAGATGTAGGACAGGCCAGTCTCATCCAGTAGGATCTTCTGTAGAATGAAGGTGGCAACCTGCATTTTGACACACAGGGTGCACAACACAAGGTTATCAGTGATCGCAAGAATTTATATTGCCCTATTGATACAGTATGTACTCTAAAAGAAGTGTCTAGCCATGCAAAGCAATGCCAAAATCTGCATAGATCATTTCTAAACTTTAAGATACAAATTCTCATTTTGGAACCCATAACTATTATGTCAAAATGATTGCAACCTTTCTGAAATATTGTCAAACAGTACTGAAATAACTAGGGTGCAGCTTTTGCATTGTATGAATGGGCTTTTGTAGTCTAAAAGCAATTGGAGACACTATGGAAAGCAGATCTACTCCAATGTACACGTCTCTGATGAGATGAACACTCATACAGGCGTCTGCATCTGTGAGATGGTCCTAATGGACAATATGTCTGCAGAGAAAATTATATACATTATACATGACTGTGGATTTTATTCTGAGAGTGGAGTACACACTTTTTATTCCAAAGCCTTCCAGTATTTGGCAAATGACTGCTGTAATTTCCATTGATTATTAATTTCATGAGCACTGGTTTATTAGGTGCTGTATTGGTACATCATTGAACACACATCAACTTTGTACAGAGTCTTATGTTGTCTACCCATATCACAACACATGTTTCTCATTCTGTGAGATATGAGCAAATTCTATTCATGATTTGCACAACACAATCAAATCATATGACATGAAAGCGAACCAAACTTCAACATTTCACTTACAGTTTTTGACAATTCACTGCCACTTTCCATGATCCTCAAACAGAGCGGGATGATTTCCGTTGTCAGCAAGAAGTTGATGACTTCTTGTTCGTCAGTCTGCAAAAGACAGTGTAAGAGTCAAACCACAGACAACAACAATCAGAAAATGCAATGAATCACATCCATTATTAGACACAAAAAAAATGTCTTGTTTATACAACATTACTTCAATAGCTAGTCTCGACATCAAATCAACATTACATATGTACTATTAAAGGGGATGGCTAGTAACTGATCAGTTTGAATCGGTGGGAATGCTGGGGGATGATTGTTCCAATCCTTGTGGGATTCATTTAAGAGTACATTATATATCTATTGTTCAGTGAAAATTATTTGCTTCAGAATGGTCTCATATTCAAGTAATGTGCAGTTTAATGTTTCCAGGTTAGCATGTCTGTACAGTGACGGGGCATTAAACTGCACATTACTTGAATATAAGACCATTCTGAAGCAAATAATTTTCACACAACAATGGATATATAATGTACTCTTAAATGAATTCCACAAGAATTGGAACAATCATCCCCAGCATTCCCACTGATTCCCACTGATCAGTTACTAGCCATCCCCTTTAAAGGTCTTTAATGATTTACCTTGGTATTCATCTCACAGCTCGTCCTAGTGTCTCTCCACCCCATACACCATGTACCAACATCATGCCTGATCTCAAATGCAGTATACTACACATATGTGTGACAAATGCACAGCTATCTTCAGTGCCTTGGCAAATCAGGATTACTTTGCACTTGGAGTGAGCAGTATAATCTAGAATAGTGCATTGCAACATGCAGCCTAATTACCATGATACTCAAAGTATGCATATACATGTACATGTAAACATAGAATTTTAAAATGAATGTCCCTTCATCAAAAAAAAAAAAAAACCCTACATGTTTGAACTACTCATGATTCTTGTCGTCGTCGTATCATTCAACTTGCTACTCCTAAAAAAATGATTTTTATGCAATCTCACAACCAGCTTTCAAAATATATGTCGTCCATCTATGATATATCGAGTGACAAGTTTAGACATACTGAAAGGTGACTGAAGACTCTTACCTTGACCAGGGCACCGATCACACCGAGACTGGTCAGACGGAGATACTCAAATGGTCTCGTCTTGCTGACCGTGTGCAGAAATGGGTACAGAAACAGGGGTATGTGTGCTGTTGGAACAAAAAACAATAGAGAACATGCTTGGTCATAGAACTTCTCTAGACTTGAGGTTCATTATTCTAATTTCCCCTCAGATCATGTTGAAGTATAGTTGACTCCCATTATAAAGAAGTCCTTGGAATTGGCAGCTTCTCTTGTTATGATAAAAAAATTTTATAGCTGAACAGTAAACTACAATCATTAGATATAAAGATATACAGATGATGATTTTGGGACCTTAATTTTCACTTAGTTGTAAAAGAATTTTGTTACAACAGTGTTTGATATAACTGGAGTGCACTGTACCAAGTAACATTTGCAAGTGACCTCTTACAACTAGTATGTCCCATAAATAAAGTATTTATGGTCTTGATTATCAATGCCAATGCAATATCTAACTAATAAATGGACAGACACACCAAGTACTGTCAATGGAAAGAATGACACTGTCACACATCTACAGTGGGTTTGTCGGTGTCATTCATCACAATTCTGTCCTTGTTCTTGTTTGACCAAAACACATTCATTATTATATGGCTATGAGATAGTATAACATGTCCAAAGTATTCTGGTTAGAGCTCTTAATGTTCTTTGAATCTTCATGTGGTTGAAAGTTCAGCAATCTCAAGTACAATGTATCAGCACATGCACTTGCACAATAAACATTATACCAACAAATTTCCCTGAAACATATGGAATACAAAAACATATGTGACTGTGATGAAGCAGAAACAATACAATTATTTGCCAGAATACAAATAATTCTAAAGATAAAATGACAGATAACTGCGTACCAAGAATGGATATTGATCTTACTGTTGAATAACACCACAAATTATTCATAATGTACAATTATTCAAAATACAGTGTAAATGAGTAAAATCTGCTTTTTTGCAATAATATCTGCAACAAACTTGAACCGTGACACACCCTGTAAAAATGCTGATCTTGTCTCTGGATGTGATGCAATACATTGCAGTAAAGCCAGGGCATTGCAAACTCTGTTGGACTGGTGTGCCTGCGGATTGAAAAGAAGAAGAAGAAGAGGAAGAAAAAAAATATGCTGTTAATAGGTTGACTTTAACCACTTGAGTAGAATTCCAATCATGCATTTGTATCACATATGCTACATAGACACAAAAGAATCTAGTTCATATAAAACTAGTTAAAGGGATGGTATAGTTTTGGTTGAGACCTAATTTCAGGTTTCTAACATTTTTTGGTGAGATAATGAGAAACCTCTTCTCAAATATTAAAGAGCATGTAATTCTACAATTTGTATGAGGAATTCCACGTTTATTTGATGAAAATTGGTTTTGAAATGGCTGAGATATCCAAAAAAGGGTGATTCTAATAAAGTGTGGGACCCACACTTTATTACAATCGCTTTGTTTTACTTTGTTTTGGGATGTTTCAGTCATTCCAAGCCCGATTTTCATCAAATAAACTTTGAATTCCTCTTAAAATGGTATGCTCTGTACTATATCATAAGTGTTTTCTTGGTATCTCGCAAAAAGTTAAAAGCCCAATTCTCATCTCCACCAATACTGTACCATCCCTTTAAGTCTTCATCTCACAAAAACTCAACACAACTCTTTGTAAAATGAGTAAAATGTGACTTACATGTATCACCTCCTGTGATTACAGAAATATTCATAAAGAATGGCTACAAAGGCATGGAACATTTAGGATAATCAAATTTGGAACACTGCATCCCTATAAAAGCATGGAGAGTACTATTTCTAGGAGGAAAAGCACAGTGATTGCTGAGATGATTTCAACTCACAGTGAGAGCTGGTGGATTGATGTAGGGATAGATGTTGACAATTTCCTGAAGCAGAGCAGCCACTGTACCAAATGAGTGCCAGAGCATCGGAGCCAGGTCGGGCACAACCTCTCGTTTTTTGCTGTGGAAGCAAAATTCATAGGACATAATTTACATAATTTCACAAAGCATTTTCATATATACTTATCAGACTTCACAAAAGCAAGGTGTCTGATCCAACTGCCCAAGGGATATCTGTCAAGGTAATAAATATCAGTCAGATGGATATATGTGAAACACAGAACAGGCCTCCACATTAGCCAGTCTTCTGCTGCACATAAAACGGGCAATACATGCTACACAATACAACCCCCCCCCCCCAAAAAAAAAAAAAAACCACCACCACCACCACCAACAACAACAACAACAACTACAATGTACCAGTATAGGTCAAGTGCTCATTTGTGCAGTGCACTTTGCATTCACTGCACACAACCTGAGGCAAACTATTAAAAAAAAATAAATACAGTGGACTCCTGTTATAACAAAATCCTCGGGACCGGTAGTTTTCTTTTGTTATATCAAAATTTTGTTATATCAAAATTTTGTTATATCAGAACAAAAGAAAACAATAAAAAAAACAGAGAGATGATAATTTTGCGACCTGCATTTTTATTTCATTGTAACCGGAATTTCGTTATAACCGTGTTCGTTATAACGGGAGTGCACTGTAAATAAATAAAGATTACATTTGGAAATTGCCACAGGCCCCAAAGGCAAGATTCTCCTAATTATGGATACTGGCCCCCACACTAGCAGTTTTCAAAAAGAAGAAAATGTCAAAAATTATGAAAATTATCTGCTTTGGGGTATTACCACCTAGCCGATGGGGCTACCCATGGGACACAACCACCATCCGCACAAATTATTATTCTCTCTTCCCATTGATGATTCCTGCTAAGTGTGGTCAAAATCCAGCCATCTGTTTTCCAAAAGAATGTGGAATTATCAACTTTGGTCAAAATACAGCCAAAAATCAAGATCCACTTTTCGAGAAGATAAAAATGTCAAGCATAATGAAAATTTGGAAATTTTCAGCCCTGCCCTAGTTAGGGGCCTCACTTGGGATACCAAAAACCATTTGTACCAACTATGATGAATAAGTTTACGCACAACAAATAACTAGTGACGGGTATTAGATGGTGAATGATCACAATTTGTAGCTCAGGTAAGCTACATGCTTTATCTAAATTTCATTCAAATTTGCCTCTAAAAGAAAACTTACCTGAGTTCATGAAGTGCATTTTCTCTGGTGTCAGGGCTCGCCAATTCAACGATCCACTGGTAGATCTTTTCTCTCTCCACTGAGTTTATCGTAGGCACGCTGACCGAGGATGGTGTTGGGGCTGGTATTGCAGCAGACCCCAACCGCTGCTCAAAGTGAAACAGTAAGTTGTAATGATTACAAACTAAACTTTATACGTGAGCGATACTGGATTTGTTTGTAGATGTGGGAGAAAAGGTTCCCTGAAATACAAATGCATGTTGATCTGTGTTGATTTATGATACCCATAACATCACTTTTGCAGTGAAACAAATAGCTAGAAATATTCAATATATTCTTAAATAATTTTTCTCCAATTTTTCTTTAGATTACTTGGATACGGCCACAAAAAAAAAAAAAATCCTTCCAAACCAATATTCCTGTTGTAACATCATCTGTCAATCATTGCTAAAGTACTGATATGTTTACCAAAAGACATTGGAATGCACCTTCCCCTCGACTCAGCATAACTTGCATGTTCCCTCTCCATGTCTTTTGTTAGTCACATAAATATCACAGAAAAATTCAACCCCTGTAGACAGAGATCTGGTTTTGTTTTTCTGTTGCATCTTTGCCAATACCATCACACTCGGAGCTTTTGATTAGTAAAAGAAAACAAAAATAGCCACAGAACAGCATACTGGTTCTTGATCTATAGCGCTTTTTGGCGACAGACCCCAATTCCTAACACTGGACTCACTCGAGACAGATTCTAGACACCTCTAGCTCTAAATATACTGTGTTTATGCATGTTGTAGAATAAGTGAAGTGTACAAACAGGGAATTATCAGAATCACACACACAACTTCTAGGTTTGCATTTGTCTTCTCCACGCACATTCAGCTTTTCATTACCAAACCATCGTAAGCAAACATCACAGTTACACACATCAGCACCCGTACGTGCACACGCACCAATTCAATTGCCAAGGCAAGGACCCAAGGTTCCACCTCCCTGCGACCCTGGCCCTGGCCCCGCCCCTGCCCTCACCCTGTCCCTGGCGCGCGCCCTGCAAGGGCAAGGCTGTGCCGAGGTTCGACCGTTACAATCTCCATCTTTTTGCCGATCCCACGGCACTGGATGTACGTCTCACAACAGTTTGCATGTATCAACAACCACTGGAGTCATTGAAAATTCAATACGATACGTTCCCTTACAGTGTAATTTGCATTGTAAGTAAGTAATGAGCCATTGACGCGTAGAACCAGCGTACTCGCTCACACACGTCACACGAAAGCAAACGAATGGGGCCATGTACTTTTCTCGGCCACACAGACAGTCATGACAGCGCACGCACTAGGCTGTGTAGTGTATAAATACTCCCACTGAATTGAGACGAATGTGATTAAAACGTATGTATTATGAATAAAAGACTCCGTACGTCTTCTACAAAGTCACTTACCGGTTGCATTCCAAGTCCAGCACTGTGCATTGTTTCGGTTGAAAAATTATTTCAGCTTGGAAAACTGGCAGATGAGGGCGGATGAACTGACCAGTGACCTTTGACCAAAAGTAACTACTGTAATCGTTGTCCTTTGTCTCTTTAAGTATAATACAGAAATTTACATTCTTTAAGATGATCGACTTCAATATCAAAATATAAAATAATATAAATATTGTATTGAAATATTAATTTATACATGAATAAAAATAAATTTATAATATATTTATTTAGAAATTAAGAAAAGAAAATGTATTGATCAGTATTTTTTTTTTTCTGTTTCTCAAACAGGCGTAAAACGTAACATAAACAAGACCTTCGCTCCTTTTTATGTAGTAGGCCCTATGTATTACAATGCACACTCCGGATCCACTGCACTTCTGAATGCTGACCTTTGTGTACTGCTGCATTTCCTACCGATGATGACAAGCAAGGAAGACGGGAAAAAAATGTAAACAACAACTGAAAGTGACGCTGGAAAGTTGGCCCAAAGGCACAGTCAAACTGTCTGTCTGTTTTTTGAGGAAACACTTAATTATGATTGTCACGTAGAAGTTAGGCCGAATAAGAGTTGGGGGCCTACGTTTACGTCGTTTTGTTGTCGCGAATTGAGGTGAAACGGAATGCGAGATCACAAGCAAGACAAGAGGAGATCGTGACTGTGGCTATGCACTGTGTGGTATATGCAGCAGCGGTTTAACAACAATAGAGAGCTACAACTGTGCAAACTGTAACGTTAGAGGAAGAGCTAGAGCCAGTAGAGGTGAGTAATATATATGCTGCACGTACGTAGGCGGCAGGAGACTGTTGTGTGACTGTCGTGACTGTGAAGAAGATCATCTAAAGATTATATTCTAAAATTAATTTACATTCTACACATACCTATCCCACAGTAAACTAGACCGCTAACGTTAGGCCAGCTTGTAAATAACGTAGTTGGTCACTCTCTTTACTCTTGTCTTGTTTCACTTTTCGGGGAAGAATTCAATATGTGTCTTTTATTTATTAGTATGGTAGGGGTCCAACCCACCGGCCGGGTCCATAACGACCGACCGCGCATTATAATGGCATTGCGCGTACCGAAAGAAAATGTACGCATGGGACTACGCGCAACGGTGTTCGATTCTTCACTGGGCTACGCTACCGAGTAAAATGTGGGGAAAACAACTAAGTATTCCCTCTAAATTACCGAAATTTAGCAAAATCGAATAAGGTTTATCGTGTAACTACATATAACTAGGCCTACCTTTGCTGACTCGTTGTTAGATGTAGAGTATCCTTCCGTAATAAATTTGACGATTTTGACCGCAAAATTGTCACCGCCGCTTGTACGATCGTGCACACACGTTACACATACACATGACATAAACATTTTGTCGCCCGCTGCGCTAGGCTACGACCGTACGAGTTGATGCAGCAGAAACGAGAAATGAATGTGAAAAAACAAACCGACTCATCTAATTTATTTCAATTACGATGAAAAGTTTCCTAATGAAAATCAAGTCAAATTCATCAAACAGTCCTTCAAAAGTAATATCGAAGGATTCAAAATATATTCAAATATTATTGGGGAAAAAAATTACGACTAGAAAAAAACAGCTGCAGCTTGTCGAAAAAACGCGTTTAAGTACGCTTTATACGTATTGTCAATAGAGGGCGGGGTGGTCGGTCGATATGAGCCCGGCAACTGAGTGCAGAAAAAATGACACCCCACGCGTTCGAAGCCGCCATCTATAGCGTGTACCTCAGATCGCATTTTCAGTGCGCGCTTGTGAATCCGGAGTATTTTCTCCACACGTGAGTAAAATTTCAGGCAAATTGTGAGATTTTTCACGTTTCTATTGATAGAAAAACGTTAGGTGTCCGATATTATGAACACCCAACCATACTGAATTTTATATTTAAATGTATTTAGTTTGTCAAACCCATGAAATGTAGACCTACATAGTATAGAGCTCTAATTGCCTGTTGGGGGTTTGGCCAATTAACAGATGTTGTCAGTTTGCTCATTTGTTTTGTTTTTTAATGTTCCAGGATATTTCATTACGTTCCATCTCTGGACAGATACAGCAGAAGGCCGACAGTCTTCAAATACTACCAGATTATATTGGCATGGTCTATGATATATTGAACATGCAACATGACCCCCTAACCTAAACAATAGCCTTCATCAAGTTTCAACCTGCTAAAGCAAGAGATTGTTCAGTATAGTATCAACTTATTGGTTATTTTAACAGTATTTTCGATCAGTAAAACATCCCAGAGGGTCAACCAGACGGGAGAGATCTGCTAAGTGAATGAGGCGACGATGGCTCGCCTAGAGACGGAGTATCGGAGGTTGGAAACAGTGGATGATGACCCAGTAGAGGAAAGAGATGTGATGCTGCATGTCGTCCATGAATCTGGAAGAGGTACAAATGTATGTGTTACCCCTAGAAATATAACCCCTTATCCTCAAACATGGCTTTACCTGTATATGAAACTTAGTACATGTCTCAATTATTTCTTTCACTGAGACATAATGTAAGATCATGTAATGATGTAAAGATGTTAGTTTTCTGATGGTTCACATTGCTCATGAATGTGTACTCGAGTTTGAATGTTTGTGGATTGAGTACTATCGAGATATTGTTGCACTTTCCTTTCTAGGCATTGCTTGGCCGTAACATCGAAGATATCATACTTGTAACTCCCTGCTCTTGCTATTATCAAATGAATAAAACAAGCTCTTTGAACAGTTCTATTGATTAGTACATGCAGCCATTTATCTTTGGACAGGATAGTATGCAAGGAGGTACAACTGTACATGGAATGTGCTTTTTCATGTAAAAGTGAACACATAAACCTTTTCACCTTATGTTTAACATACATACAAAATGTATATTCCTTACAAGTGAAATGTATCCCTAATAATTGATTTCTTCACACTGCTTTTCATCTTTCTTTTTTTTTTCCTCTCACATAATCATAGCTTTTATCATGTTGATTTATGAGCAGTTGTTATACAATGATTTTTTTTTAAGTTTTCAAAATGTTAGAACTGTCCATTGTGATGATGTGTAAACATCATATATAGTCAAAGATGAATCCACCATTTACTAACTCTATCTTCAACATCATCCCAAAGTATAGCATTAACTTTCAGTCACAAAATGTGAGAATCTACTTATTTCCAGATAGTATCTGTATTGGTATGTATCAAATTTAATGTGCTTACATCTTTAGAGTGAAATGTTCTTTCCCAGCAATTTTTACTTTATAATTGGTAACATTATGTTATTATTGCATTTTCTTTTCAGCTCGCTGGAATCATATAGAAAATCTGGATGAATTCTTCACAAGAGTATCCTTTTCATCTGTGTAATTTAGGCTGTATTCACATTTCTGACAATCCACATTTTGTGGAATTCTCACTGAGTCCATAAAATGATTGGCAATGCTTTTAAACACAAAGATTCATTGCTTTGCATTTAAGAGCTTTGGCTTGCTCGTCATGACGATTTTTGTTTTGGAGGAGTGGAAATTGTTAAACATGGTATTCTGCCTAGTGTCCAAAGTGATTAGACTGTAAGCTTTGTGACAGACATTGTGGGGATACAATGGCTGATGTACACTTGTACAGTGTACTTCAAGAGGAAGCTAAGAACATGGCTGCTGTTCAAGCCCTGACTTTCAGTGGAAGTTTTAACTAGAGTTTGAGAGGGAACATGCCAAGAGCAGGTTTAACTCTTTTAATGATAAACATTTAGTAGGGTATAGAATGTACGGCAATTCTTGTACATGCTATTGTGTTCTCCAACATTTTACTGGTGTTTTATTTCAATGCAAAAGGCATGACGTGACCATCCAAAGTTATCTTTGTTTTTTTGTTTTTTTCATACAAAGGTTCTGTGTTGTTTTTATTTTTTTTAATCTATTTTCATATGTATGGAGTTCTTTGGATTTCTTGTCTGTGTTTTTATGATGACTCTCTTCAGAATTATCTATTATATAAACACGTGGGGTATTTTCTGTGGGAAAAAAAAAAGAAGTGAATTTCTAGACATTCACACATACAAATTGTATAAATGAATTTGTGACATGCTCTCACTCAAAGACAGTGTCTTCTCTGAATAATGGCATGCATCAGGCAATTGTGTCCAAGAGATACCATATTACCATGTAAACTTTGCAGTGCTTGTCCTTAACAGTGATCCAGGTGTATCATTATCATCAAAAACATGGCTACTTGTGCATGATGTTAGCACAAGTCCTGGAACTAGTGTAAGTGTCATGTATTTCTAAAATCTCTTTTGAAATACAGCATATACATGTATTTGACATGCATTAGTCATGCATACATTTATTAATGAAAGACATTTGTTTATGCTTCTTGTCTTGAAACCTATTAGTTGCAGCTGCTTTGAAAACAGTGCAACCAATTTTTATATCATCTTCTAAAGATTTGTCTGTACGTATAAACTTGTGCACAAAAGTAATATGGGCTTTGTTAATAGTTGCCTTTTTTTTTGGGGGGGGTCTTCCAAATTCCACCAGATTTCATCTGAACTTGCCTTTTCAAGTATCACATGGTTATCATCAGTAGTATCAACTTAAAAGTCAATCCACAGGCGATTTTTGGAATGTGTTTGTGTTTCTATTTGTGTGTGTGTGTGTGTGTGTTTGTGTTTGTGTTAACACAAAGCCATTTCTACCACTCTACTTGAAGTTGTTTTGATGCCTGCCTTTGCATAGAAGATACCTCGGTATTAATACGTTAGTTTCCTGTGCATAGGAAGTTTATCATCTCCACCATGTACAATTGTACCATCTTTTGTTTTCTCTTTTCAACAGGCAATTTCTCTTCATCATCTTCTTCTCCCTGTTCCTCGTGAGATGCGTGAACTACAAGGTGCTCTTCCAAGATGGCGACGTAGGAGACAAAAAGGTCACCATTCCTCAGGTCATCAGGAGCTCTGAGTGTCTTTCTGAGTAAGTGTTCATGGAAATCACTTCTTTCTTCTTTTTTTTTTTGGGGGGGGGGAGATTATACAAGGTGACCTCCCTCAGGAGGGATCAAATCGTGATTTTGCAATATTCTCTTTCTTTCATGCTGCTAACCTGTCTTCTGTGTAACAAAAGCAAAAACAAAAACAAAAACAAAAAGAAACAGAGACAAAATGCCCGGTCAAAGGGAACATAGATTATAGAATTAAAATGATTCTATTCAACATTGTTGTTCATGTCGGATAGTTAGCTTTGATTGTACTCTCAAAGGAAGATGTGGTCCTTGACAAAAGAATTAAATGATGTGTTGACAGTTCTACCCTGATCATTAGGTACAGACAAGTGTGCTGATTCTTGGAATAGACTAACAATTTGTCTCTTTTTTTAATATACAATATTGAAGACGTCCATGAAAATAAAACTAAATTTTAATCCATTTAGGTCCATTTACACTGTTCCAGTAATTCAGTGTGTCTTTATGTAATATTCACACCAACTCAGCATACCTGTAAACTTCAGTTCTAAGTTTTTTCTCTATCATTGTGCTATGTACTTTTTGTAACATGAGTTGGTTACTTGTGATAATCTCAGTCATCACACATGACATTATTTCCCCCCCCCCCCCACAAAAAAAAAAAAAAAAATGTTTGGTGTTTTAAAAAAGAACAATTATACAAAGAATCATGCTAACAGTAAACTGCATTTTTGTGTGTATTTTTTTTTTCATTTGAAGCAAGCTTCCCCAACCCACTGTGAACTGAGGGATTATTCTGAAGTTGAAATGATTTGATAACTGTGTACGCCATATATCTAGTGAATCTCATTTTTCGTGAATCAGGACTTTTCGATGATTTCGGGAGTGGTTAAATTCACAGTTATGAAGCACAACACTGAACAGAGAAATGTATGCGTGCATGTCACGTTGATGTTGGGATCAGAGTTGATATTTTTGTGTGCTTTTAAATTTGTGAATAGCACGCGACTTGCGAAATTCTCGAAAATAACAACTTGCTAAATATTTGACGTATACATTCCTATTATCATTTTTGTTGTGTCTGTTTGACGACCACCCCACACAGTCCACATGGTGCTGGTGTCATCGTGATCTGTCTGATCATTGCCGGTTTGTTCTGGTGTCATCGTCTCCTGAGGGTGCTCTACAACGCATTCCACTTCTGGGAGATCCGTGCATTCTACACCAAGGCTCTCAAGATCTCATCAGTAAGGCCACTTTTCTTCTTCTTTTTTGTCAACATTTTTCCCCCCATGAGATGATGGCATTGCCATAATTGTTCCTTCCATGTATCGTGAAACCTCTTATTACCACCAATTTCAAATGCTATTGACATTGTATGTGACCATGTTGTTGATGGGATTCAAAGATTTTAACGGAAATGCTGTCCTAATATTATGTTGCTATGTATGAAAACAGGAAAATTAGATGAGTAGGTCAATGACAATTTTGGGGAAAAGCCAAACATAAGGTTAGTGTGATGTACAAGGTGTAGGTGTTAAGCAGCTCTCCACTTGTTATGTACACAAAATTTCACTGATTGAAACATTTATGAAGAACCTACTACATTTATAATTCTTGTGCTGGTAGATTTGATGTTACGTAAGAATTTGTTTATATCAGATCCAATATGATGAATACTATATTTAATCGGTTACTGTATTCAGGCCAAGCAGTATACCCTCTCTTTAAAAAAAAAAAATCGGAAAAAAATCGAAATAACAATACCTGTTAATGATTGCCTTGTTTTTATTAACCCTTGTTCCGCTGCAGAAAGAGCTGGTGAATCTAACATGGCATGATGTTCTCAAGAGAGTCCAGCAGGTGCAGAGAGAGCAGAGAATGTGCATACACAAAGCTGAACTTACAGAACTAGGTGGGTTCACCTTTATGGTTGACCACACCCTCATTTTCATCCCCTCTCTAAGGTTCTTCTGATCTCTCTGAATGTATGTCTTGTCCTTGTTCTATTTGTCTCTCCATGTGTGAGTTTTTCGTTTCTTGAATTTCCATTCTTTACCATTCTGTGTGAGAAAGGGGACAAATTTACATGTTTGATTTCATTTTTCTGGTGTCAAGGAAAATGATGAGTGATACAACACTGCGGACACTATTATTATGTTTTGCAAGTGATTTTTGATTGTGGGACTTCTGAGGCAAATTCGGCAAAGGCTTGATTATCAATGGAGTACCACAATGACAGATTGAGGAAGAAGTATTATCGCTCTTCATGAAAAAAAAAAAAAAAAAATGCTAGTGATTTACCGCCCTGGAGACGATATGTGAAGCATTTATGTCACAGGAGGCAATATTTTCACAAACCGTTAACTTCACAAAAGTCTGTTGACTTGTGAAATTTGTCTTTAAAAAATCACAATGACTGCAGTATTTCATGGTGTGTTTGCTCATGGACACTCGGGAATCGCATGTTTTTTTTCTCATTCATTCTTTAATACCTATGTGATGCAATGTGTACGAATGTTGTTAAAGTTCTTTAATACTGCATCACTATTTGAGAGCAGGGTCCAAAGTTAAAGGCTTGCTTTTATTTGCGATGTTTTGGAGAATGCTGTAAACTTCTGCAACCTATCAGTCTAATGCAAGCAAATACTTTGATTCACTTCATGTGTGTCTATTGTAATAGCTTCATTTAAAGGACAAGTTCACCTTCATAAACATAAGGATTGAGAGAATGCAACAATATTAGTAGAACACATCAGTGAAAGTTTGAGGAAAATTGGACAATCGAGGCAAAAGTTATGAATTTTTAAAATTTTTGTGTTGGAACCGCTGGATGAGGAGACTACTACAGCTTGTGAGTCATATGCGTACAACAGTATAAAGAAAATGTAAAGAAAATTCAACATATTTTCACTTTTTTCGCATAATAAAAGAGCACTTGACTTGCCTCTTTCTTAAGGCAGGGGGAATAATATTACCCATAACATTTGTCGGTGACGAGTCGTGGGAATGTGTACTTTTTTCAAAAGATGAAATTTTGTGAAATTCTCTTTATATTTTCCTTATATTGTTGTACGCATGTGACATCTAAGTTATTCACACACTGCAGTAGTCTTCTCATCCAGCGGTTACTGCACAAAAACTTCAAAAATTCATAACTTTTGAACGGATTGTCCGATTTTCCTCAAACTTTCACTGATGTGTTCTACTAATATTGCTACATTCTCTCAATCCTTATGTTTATGAAGGTGAACTTGTCCTTTAATGTCATCAGAATTTAAAGTGAATTGTATCACAGTAATGCTGTATAAAATGTGTTCATTTAATAGTAATGTGTTACATTTTCTCTCCCAGATATCTATCATAGGATACTTAGATTCAAGAATTACATGGTTGCCATGGTAAATAAGTCTCTGCTGCCATTACATCATCAGCTACCATTTTATGGTGACATGTGAGTAGATAACTTTTATTTTTATAATCATATCATACTTTAATACTGGAAAAGCACAAGAGTGCAAATTTTGCATGGAGATATCTACTGTAAACACTAACTCATCACTTTATAGATCAGACTTTAATGTGTTGACAGGCCAGGAGAGAGCATTGGGTGAAACCAAGGAAAGGTTTGCCATAAAGGAAAACCTTCAGCAAGGCTGATTTTGTACATGGATATAATTTTTTCTAAAGTGAGTTGTTGTTGCAGTAATTCTTGTATACAATGCAGAAGGCTTCCGATCCGAGCCAAAACAGGATGGATGTGGGATGTGGTTCTGGATTTATTTAATCCATTTAGTCAGGCTCATTGTTGCCAGAACATTTTACACTGTACATCCAAATGTTTATGGTAGAGTGAATTTGTTTGTTGTGATGGTTATGTGTGTTATTATGATATGCACATGTAGGTATTGTATGTGACCATTGAATAAATGCATTGCTTCATATGAAATATTTATGTTTATGTTAGAGCATTATACATCAAAATGTTTGTGATTTAGCGAATCGATTCTTTGCGACGATTATGTGTGTGATGTTATGAAGGTATGTGATGAAATCATGAAATGCATTGCCTAATATGAAATACACCAGTATTCATTGTATGTACAATGTATATCAAATTTCAAACAAACGTTTTTCTGTATGCAGTGTATTCCTGACCAATGGCTTGAAATACAACCTGGAGATGATTCTTTTCTGTGAGTACATACTTAACGCATTAAGTAATTGTAGTAGTGCTGTCATCATCAAACACATCACAATACAACTGTATATCATCATAATGTGATCATCATACAAAACAGCCCCTGCAGTGGAGCGAAGATCATGAACAGGTGTATATGTCATTGATATGGAGTAGTTGAGTTTTTATGTGATACATTTTTTGTAAGTTTGTAAAAAAAAATACTCATACTTTTTTTTTATATGGCAAGTGCATACAGTAATATGTGTACTAATTTGATATAATTATTTAGTCCCATTGTTCAGTCTCAATAAATATTCAGTCTCAATAAATATTCAGTATTTTACTTCGTCTTCTAGTTACCACTAGATCTTTGGATTTAGGATCGGAGTGAGCATCAACGATTCATAGGTCATTCCTTATTAGGCTTGCAGAGTAAGATTTGGGGTTATGCCAAGTCGGGAATGCAGGAAATGATACATAGATGTTGCAGACATGACGTGTGAGAAGAAAGAGGAAGTAGCCAAAATGATGTTAAATGGAATATTGATGTTGTGGTGGTTGAATTTCCGACATTGCAAAACTTTTCTGTCTGAGCTGTATGATTGTGTTCAAATGCAAGAGAAAGAAACAACAACCACTCCAGAATACAAAAGATTTTATGTTGTGACTTTCAAGAAATCTATGAACAAATATCACTGGGCGCATAAACCGTTTCACCAATAATTTATTCTAAGACTACTGCTTGTGGGAAATATAGAGTAGGGAAAATCTAGTGTCCTATAGATTTCTTTTTTTTTTTTTTAAGAATTTAGCATGTGTTTTTGACCCTCGATCTTTATATTGCTCGATATTTACACAAAAGCAAGCAGTGTTGGAATGTGCATAGCTCCGTTCAACACAGACTTACCTAATGGGAAACATCATCAAACGCTGCTACTAAACTGAATACAAACTTGAATTGCATTTCCAGGGGGTCCGTGGGCACCCTTTCGAAACTACTGGCACCTCAAGGAGGAGTACAAGCGATCCTCCAAGCGAGAGGAACTCGCCCGACAGTGAGTTCAGAGTTTGCGTGTATTCTTTAACCCGTTGAGGACGAGTCTTGAGTATACTCGGGCAGGTGTCTATAGAAAATGCGTGTTGTAGCAAAATCAGTCCGTCCTCAACGGGTTAATTGTTGTTGTATAGTACCATGCACGTCTCCAGTGGAATTTGCCTTGTCCTATCAGTAAAATCATGGCAATTCTCAAGATGTTGATATTGAAAATTTTCAGTCCAGTCAGCAGGCTCTGTGATTTAAAAAAACAGCAAACAGCAAACAGATGCATTGTCAAATGGATGTGCTCCAAGTATTATAAAACTACATTCTGAATATGTATGTTGATTTATCTTCAAGAGCAAGAGCAAACCTTCAGACAACACATAAGAGGAAAAGAGAGGACTGCCATACTTTAAAACATGTGGTAACCAACTGATAGTAGATGGATATGGGTTCCAAGAGGAAGAATCAAATTTAACGCTTGAGCAACTCTCATGTTCTTCGATTGATGTTACACCATAGTTTGATTGTACATCATTCATTGTGAAATTTTTTTTTTGGACTACCTCATAATTTAGATTTGGCAATTACTGGCAGTTACAATTCATTTTAATTTCATGGACCAGTACTCTCTCTCACTCTCTCTCTTCCTCTCTGCCTATCACTCTATCTCTCTCCCTCTCTCTCATTCTCTTTCTCTCTCTTCACTCAATCACTGCTGTTTCCAAGTTCATAAAATGCTTACGGTAACCATGTGATAATTCATGTATCTGTATGACAAGGTCCGACGCCATTTTTTTTTTCTCTGGTGTCCCATTTGGGCCACTGAAGTGTTTAAATCTTTGGTGGCCCGAAAAGAAATGCAGCTGTCCAAAATGAGAGGAAACATAACAATCCATTCTGAATCTTAGCTGCCCAATTGTACCACCTTAAAATAATTATAGCCTTTTTAAAATGTTTGAATCTGAAATTTTGGTGGCCCGAAAAGAAATGTAGTTGCCCAAAATTAGAGGAAACATAGCAATCCATTTTGAATCTTAGTTGCCCAATTGTACCACCTAAAGATTATTATAGCCTTTTTCAAGTTTGGTAGCCCAACATGTGGCCCTGGGCCACGAGCTCACAGCTAATGTCATGCCCTTTGCATGAGTAACTTGTGTATGCTTTTTTTTACAGCTCCTAGTCATCAATTTTTATCTCTCATCAGACTCTCGAAACACATCCTGTGGATTGGCTTCGCTAACTTCATCCTGAGTCCCTTCATCTTCCTCTGGCAAATCCTCTACTCCTTCTTTAGCTACGCCGAGCTCATCAAGCGAGACCCGTCCACCCTCGGTGCACGCAAATGGTACGCCCAGGAGAGACTGGAATACTCTCTTAACCGAACCCCTCACCCTCATCTCCCCTCTCCACCCACCCCCACGCTCCTTTTTTTCATTACATGCTTTAATACCCAAGCAACTGATACATAAATTGATATTTTGGAGATGGATTTTTCTTCCCCCCGAGTATCATATTCAGTAAACCTGTTCATATTGAGCAAAGTTCAGTTTTTGAGATCTAGATAGAGCATTTTAAACAAGAATATTCCTGTTGTTTGCAGGTGGTGGTGATTTTATTACTAAACAAACAACCAAACAACCAAACAACCTCTGTTATTACAGTTTGCACAAACTTTGACAATGCTAGTAACCCACCATATCAGTCTATTGGTCTGACATTCAAACTGTAAAGTGAAATAACAGCGAAAGTTTACATTCCTCAATATCCATGACCTTTCTGATATATTTGCTTGCACATTTCGATATGATGAATTGATTTTGCAATAATGACTGAGAAGTTTGACAAAGATTAAGCTGGTATGCATGCATAGGAGAAGTGTCTTTCCATTGTGTCTTATGTTTAATTCTATTCCACACTAAATGGTCATTTTATCCTTATAATGTTTGAAATTTTGTCTTTACAAAATCCATGTGCTCCATTAGGTCTCAGTATGGAAGGCTCTATCTCAGACACTTCAATGAACTAGACCATGAGTTTCAAGCAAGGTGAGATGTCTTGAACGGGTGGTTATCTTGGCAGCAATTCATGATACGTGTCCAATCATGATTGGATATCAATATTGTGTGTGGACTTTCCCTCTGTGTATTTGTTGCTAATGTGTAAATGTACATTTGAATGTATACATGTTTGAGTGTAATATTGATTTATATTGATTTACACATGTGCATAATTAGTATCAGTCTTGTTCACATAAATTTTGGAAGTTTGTATTATCATTGATGAATCACTCTTTTCCATCACACTTAGCCAAGATTCACAAATGCAACATGCATGCAAAAGTGTTTGTCTACACAATACATTAAATGCAAGTGCCAATTCACAAAAGTTTCGTGCCAAGAAAAAGGCTGGCAACTCCCAAGAAAAAGGCCGGCAACTCCCATGTGCAAAAGTTACATGGTGCAAATGTTCCTGGTTTTACAGTATTGTCAAAATGAGATTCTGTGTGCACTGATGATATGAGTTGTTTCCCTGTATGGTTAGGCATGTATTTCCAGATCAACCACCTATGAAAATGTGACTAATTAAGACTTTTCCTCATTTCAGGTTAAATCGTGGCTACAAGCCAGCCAAGAAGTACCTGGATGCATTCACCTCCAATGTTCTTGCCATCTTCTGCCAGTGAGTACCATGTTTACTTTCATCTTGCTTTTTTTTTTCTTACATTTAAAAGATGATAATGCTGAAATAGAAAACATCTTTAAAACTGAAATTTAGTGAAGACAAAGGATTATGTGCTTTGCGTCATGGCAAAAATTTTATTGTTATTGCTAAATGTCACAAAATTCTTTAACAATACCTGAGCAACACAAATGTGACAAAACAAATCACATATATTATACAGGGATAGATATGTGCACGTCATGTTGCAAATACTGACGTTATTAACTGATCCTAAGTCCAAAGCTGAATACAAGTTGTCTTCTGGTGAAACATGCCCACAGTTGTCTCTACACTGTACATTTTCTTCTCCAATGTTTTCCATTTGGTTTCATTTACAAGTCACTGACCTGAATATGAATGTGCATTACTGTCAAAGTGTGAGATGTGACTTTGTTTAGTACCTGCACATGTGTTTATATATTAAGGTCCATGAAATTTGGTGAGAATACCTTCCGGTCGGCTGCTGCAGTGGCCTTGATGGTATCGATGGTGAATTTTCCAGTGGTGTGTGCATGTTATGAAAGCTGCCATAACCAGTGCCATATGTGGCCATATAGTCCTTGATGGATAGACGGCATTAGATACTGGCACGTGTCTGAATGAGACAGTTGAGGTTGCAGCTTCCTGTCAGTATTATCAAACATCAGGATCACTTCCTGTCGCAAACCTGCCATTGAATCTCTGTTTTGTCAGAGCACAAGGGCGGGGAAGATGGGGGCAGCATTGTTTTAAACTTTGGATTGTTTTGAGTGGCAATGTCGTGGAGTCTTTCCATTCTCCCATACCAATGAGCATGGGTGTTATGGTATAAGGTGTGGATAGTTTGTGGAAGACGTGCATGTGTACGCAGCATTTGTGGTTCATAAAATTGCATGACCATGACGGACAGGAAATTTGAACTGTTTCCAAAGTTCAGGTAGAATAATGAAACCATTAAGCCATTGTTTGTATGAGCAAATTAAACAAATTGCACAGTTAAAAAAAAAAAAAGTGGGAAAGAATGATTATACAACTGGACAGATAGACACACAGTACCATCTAACTCATACAAGCCTGTACATAAATATATGCTCTCCAAATTTTATAGGGAAGAAAGAAAAAGTTTACATTGATATGTGAAATACTTTGAATATTCATGATAAGCACCATATGGTTCCCAAGTGTTAATGCATGGACATTAAACATTGTTCTCATAGAGTGAATCGTGTACCCAAATACCAAGTTTAAAGGACAAGTTCACCTTCATAGACATGTGGATTGAGTGAATGCAGCAATATTAGTAGAACACATCAGTGAGAGTTTGAGGAAAATCGGACAATCCATTGAGAAGTAATGAATTTTTGAAGTTTCTGCTCAGTCACTGCTGGATGAGAAGACTACTACAGCTGATGATGTCACATGAGTTCAACGATATACAGAAAATATAAAGAAAATTCAACATATTTTCACTTTTCTTGCATAATAAGAGAATGCTTGACTTCCCTCTTTCAGAAGGCAGGGGGAATGCTATTACCCTTAACATACGTCAGTGACAAGTCGAGGAAATGTGCACTTTTTTCATAAAGTAACATTTTGTGGAATTCTCTTTATATTTTCCTTATACTGTTGTAAGCATGTGACATCGTCAGCTGTAGTAGTCTTCTCATCCAGCAGTGACTGAGCAGAAACTTCAAAAATTCATAACTTTTGAACGGATTGTCCAATTTTCCTCAAACTCTCACTGATGTCTTCCAACAATATTGCTGCATCAATCCACATGTCTATGAAGGTGGACTTGTCCTTTAAACATTCTCCTCATAGAGTGAATTGTGAACCCAATTACCAAGTTTAATTTGCGTTGTCCTCCTCCTCACCTTCTCCTCCTTGTTTTCTTCTTCCGCCTCCTCCTCTTCCAATCCAGGAATATCGCCTTCTTTGCGGGGTCCATTCTGGCCGTCCTCATCATCCTGACTGTCTACGATGAAGACGTTCTCACCGTGGAACACGTACTCACCACCATGACACTGTTAGGTATGGTAACCCTGGTCACTAGTATGCAGCAATGTCCAGCACATGTGACTCTGATGTTTCCTGATCTTATTCCGTCGTCTTCTTCTTTTGTGCTCCTTCATAATGTCCTTCATCTCCTTTTTTTTTTTTTCGTTCTCACCTGTTACCCTCTTTCCATCTTCATTTTCTTCCACTTTTCAACTTGTCATTGTAAAGGCCTAACAATCCCCAACATAGACGGTTATATTGTTGTTGTTAATGCTATTGTTGTCATTGTTGTTGTGGAGTTCACTTTTTATCTGGACAAATCTGCAATACATGCTCCCTTCCAGGGTTGTGTTGGCTGCAGACACATGTTCTATGATATCTCATCGCTGAGAATCTGACCAGCATCCCACTTTCCTGTGTATTTTTCATTCTTTAGGTGTTGCTGTCACCATTTGCAGGACCTTCATACCTGATGAGGTATGTTTTTTTGTTTTTGTTTTTTTGCATATTTATGCCTCCGCCACGAAGTGGTGCCGGAGGCATTAATGTTTTCGGGTTGTCCGTCCGTCCGTACGTACGTCCGTCCGCTTTCGTTTACGCGATAACTTGGATAATATTGACTGGAATTCTACCAAACTTGGTCCAAGTATTAAGTATGATGGGGCAATTACTTGATTAGATTTTGGGTGAAATCGGCCAAAGGTCAAAGGTCAAGGTCAAATCATGAAATTGTATCCGTTTACGCGATAACTCAAGACTGGATCAAGCAAATTTCACCAAACTTTGTTGGAGGATAATGTATGATGGGACATTTACTTGATTAGTTTTTTAGTGAAATCGGACAGAGGTCAAAGGTCAAAGATCCAGGTCAAATCCTAAAATTTATCTTTTTACGTGATAACTCAAAACTGGATGAAGCAGCTTTCACCAAACTTGGTCCAAGGATGATGTATGATGGGGCAATTAGTTGAGTAGATTTTAGTGACATTGGCAAGAGGTCAAAGGTCAAAAGGTCATGGTCAAATGCTAAAAATGTTGCTATTTCCCCCATATCTATGCAATGCCCAAAGGTATTTTCTTGAAACTTAGTGTAGACATGTACTACTGCGTAAAGATTCTCCAGAGAGAGTTTCATGTCATAAGGTCAAAGGTCAAAAGGTCAAAGGTTAGGTGAAAATGTTGCAATATCACTTTTCTCACAAATGGTTCAATGTATCTTCATGGAACTTGGTACATACGCATGTAGTGACTGGCAGGGATTATCTAGGGAATTTAGGGGTTATGGGTCAATAGTCAGGGGGTCAGAGGTCAACGTCAACTACTCAGAATTTTACTATTTCCCTCATATACTAGTATATGCAATGCTTGCATTATTAGTTTTAAAACTTGATATATACATATGCATTACCTAATGGAGATTCTCTGGGAAATTTCCAGCCAGAAGGTCAAAGGTCAGAGGTTAAGGGTCAAAGGCCAGGTTTCAATGCCCCCCCCCCCCCCAAATCTATTTTGTACTGTAATTGAATACTATTCATACTTGGAAATTACTCAATGCATACACTCATAAAAGGGTCAGTCAGAAGTCAAGTAAAAATTCTCAAGTCTCAAAATATGTGTACCTGCACTCTTAGACAATTATAGCAAACCCAGTTCAAGGAAAGTGAACATTCAAGATATTTCTGACAAACCTGTCATTTCAATATTTTGCCAGTTATGTGAAACTGTCATCACACATTGTGAAGACATTGTACTATACACCTATTGGGAGAATCATGCATTATGGCGGAGGAATCAGTCGCCATAGCGACATTTCTAGTTTTATTTTGTTTTTGTTTTTTGATGGGGGGTGACATTACTTTTATCTGTAACTGTTCAATCTGATACTAGTACTCTACATGATATCTAATGAATGGTGTACATAGAACAAGGGAACAAAACATGTTCAAGACATTGTTTTTTTTTTCTCTCTCTCTCTCCAAGTGTATCACTGAGAAAGCAAAGGATCTTAATGAAACTGACAGATAATAGAGCCAATATTTCAAAGCATCAGATGATGATTGTATCAATATTATGGGAGTGCCTTGATAAGGATCATAGAGTATGTCTTTAGAATCCCCATTTAACAATACTGTAAAACTGGAAATTTTTTTGTGCATGAAACTTTCAAGAAATTTGCAAGGAGACAATATTCCAGAAAGTAGTATACATGCCAAAGTTTTTGTCCGCGCACAATGCATTCGATGCCAGGTGCCAATACGAGAAAGTTGTTCATTTTACAGTATCATGTATCTTACAGACACTGTTGGCTTGGGACAAAGCTTGAAAGTTGTAAATCAAGTTTTCACGGATTTGCGTAACATCATGAGTAACAACCACGGCATTTCGTTTGTCGCCCTCTAGAATTTGATCTGGTGTCCGGAGACTCTGATGCAGAGCATCCTGGCACAGATCCACTACATCCCGGACTCGTGGAAGGGGGAGGCACACACCTACCGGGTCAGGGACGAGTTCTCACAACTCTTCCAGTACAAGGCTGTGAGTCTTTCCAGCAGACTAACCTTTTCTTCACTGGACACTACTCTGTACTTTGCTCATGCCATGAAATTCCATTGACTAATGAAATTTGAGCATCATATCAAAATGTTGTTCAACCATAGCTTTTACAGAAAACTGTAACATTCATAGAGGCTCTTGAGTTATCCTTTTGGAGAAATCAAAGTATTATACAACAATGAAAAATGTTTGTTTCTTTGTTAGCAGGGATAAGATTTTAGCATCACGATAGTGATATACAGCATCATGAATGAATATTTCAAGCTTGAAATTATTGTTGCATTTGCAAATGGAGAATATGTAGGACTTTCAATATTTGATGTCTCATTGGGTATAGCTTGAGTCACATACTCAAAGAACTTGGTACCAGTGCTCATTGGTACCATGCATAATGTCTCGGCGGTTGATGTACAATGACTTGCCTGCCACTGTTAGTATATATGATAACACTCAGTAAACTGTGATAAGCAGGGATAGCTGTTAATCGTGTTTAGGGTCACATCAGTAGACATTAACTTTTCCTCAGGAATAACATTTCCTGCCATCAGCTGCCGTCCTTTCTCTGTCTCAGTTTCACTATTTCCCTCTCGCTTCCGGTATAAACCTTTCTTTTCCTGTCTTTCACTTCACCATCCTCCCTATCTCTCCTTAAAATCTGTCAAGTCTCAAAAACCACATTTCTGTGGTATGAGCTTGTATCAGTTTCTCATCATTTTTAATGCTCATTTGTAGTTCTTCATAGGGTAGAATAAACACTTCTCTTTTACATGAACTTTTCTGTGGTCATATACCATTATTTAATTTGGTTGTACAATTTCCAAAAGCATCTAAATTGCTTAAATTATAACTGATCCTAACATTAGCAACATATTTAAAAAGATTAAAGGGATGGTATAGTTTCAGTTGAGGTGGTGTTTCAGATTTCAGATTTTTGCAAGATTATTAGAAATCACCTATGAAATATAAAAGAACATACAATTCCAAGATGATTTTTAAGTTTATTTGATGAAAGTTGATTTTGAAATGACTGAGGTATCCAAAAGTAAAGTAAAACAAAGTGATGCAATTAAGGTGGGTCCCACCTTTTATGAGGATTTCTTTGTTTTTGGATATCTCGGTCATTTCAAAACCGATTTTCATCACATAAGCTTTGAATTCCTCGAGAATTGTATGCTCTTTCATATTTCGTAAGAGGTTTCTCATTATATCAAAAAAAAAGTTGGAAACCTGAAGCCCTATCTCAACCAAAACTATACCATCCCATTAAGGAATTTAACCAGTTACAACTGAAATTTCTCCAATATAAATCATACAAATAATTGTCAAATTTGGCAAATAATAATTCTGCAGCTAAATTTGCTCAGGATTTGATGGTTTTAAGACAACCTGCTGTTGTTGCTGCCCCCTGACAGGTGTATTTCTTGGAGGAGCTCCTGAGTCCCCTCCTGACCCCCTTTGTCCTCATTTTCAAGCTGAGGCCCCGAGCCTTGGACATCGTCGACTTCTACCACAACTTCACCGTGGACGTCATCGGGGTCGGAGACGTGTGCTCCTTTGCCCAGATGGACATTCGCACTCATGGCAACCCCAAGGTGAGCTTGTTCTGCGCCTTACTCCACATAATGAAAGATTTTTTTAGACTTATGTCATTCATCAACTTCGGGGTCTGCCGCCTTTTTCTGGGTGTGCACGACTAGAAAATGTCCAGCAGGACTGTTCAAAGGATGAAGAGAACTTATTACCATTTACCATCCATCACTCAATTTGCTTTCTTTTTACCACAAAGGAGCTACTAATCCTTTACAATTAAACCATTTTTGTAACTCCCAATTTCTTATGAATAAATTGTGAAGTCCTTGAACTCGCTGTAACTCCAAGCAACTGGTAGAGTGCAGATTCAAGTACAAGAGCAATAGTTTTCTTGTCAGAATGCTGTAACTGTTTCATTTATTCATATTCTACTATGTGCATGGAGAATGACTATTAAAAGCAATAGTGAATGAGATACTGACAAAACAAGATGACATGGAGATGTATGAATTTTAATGATTGGCATTGCTTTGAATATTCATGATATTCATGCACATGTGGATGAGAGGAACCGTGAAAATGGTGATACTATTGAAAATTCCAGATATCACTCTATCAGTCTTAGTAGCCACTTCGGTAGGTCCTTCACCACTTCATGGTTCCTATTGTATTTGCGGTGGACAGAGGTGGTAAGATGTTGGCAGAGGTTGTTTGTATTCCCTTCTGCCACAAAAGTGTCATACGTGTATGGCAACAGTCACCTCAGAACACCCTCTACTTATCACCTTTTGCTTCTTACTCTTTGTCCTTGTCACAGTGGATGACAGGAGGGAACAGTGAGGCCAACCAGTACAACCAGGCTGAGGACGGCAAGACAGAACTCTCCCTCATGCACTTCACAGTGAGTATCACAAACCCTGGTGATGTAGGATTACTCTCAAAGTGGAAATGAAATCAGTGGAAAATAAATGTAGGTGAATTTTTTGCTTCTTTTGTGTAATACTAGTATGTGTAATACATGGGCCTGACTTTTTTTGCAATGTACACAATGATTTTGAACAAATAGATTCATCCATCAGTAAATTTACATCCATCTGACCACTAAATTAACAATACTTTTGTGTAATTGTATATTTCATCTTTTACACATTTACTTCAGGTAAATAAAGAAAAAGAATCAGATTTTTGTCTTTGTTATTTTACATATTTTTTCACATGATTAAAAAAAAAAACAAACCCAACTTAATAATTTGTTCGTTTTGTCTCAACGGTGAGAACGTCAGTAAATGTGCCATATTTCTTGATCTAAAGGATCAAAAGAGGACACGCACAGTCACATTTCTTCTCAAACGCATGCTTTTTACTAATTTTAGGAAGTATGGAGGGAAACACAAACGAAGTCACATGTAACATGAATATTTGTCGGAAGAAATGTGTCATGTTGGAATTGATACACAGAGTACAGAAAAACACTGAAAATGGCAGCTTCTATGTCAATGATTGTGATGGGGTGTGTTTGAATATCAAGTTAGATCCAAACCACCTATGAAGGATACACTGTGTATTATGTAATGTGTAAATAAGGTCATTCACCATAGCACTCTCAAGTAGTATTGACAAATACCAGTTTTGAAATGACCTGTACCTTTGCCTGTATCATCAGTTAGTCATTCTGTTTATTGTTGTGGTTTTGGGGGAAATTTAATTGCTTGTTGATTGTTGTTTTTCTTTTTCTTTTTAAGGTGACAAATCCCAAGTGGACCCCACCTCAAAGCAGCAAACTATTCATCAGCGCCCTAAAAACACAGGGTAAGTTGGTAGTTGATACGGAATCCTGTTCTTGATTATTTGTGTATCTTGTGACCCCATAGTTTTAGAAAGCTCTTGGTTCAAATGATAGACAGGAGCCTCCCACTATGATGAGAAATCGTCACCTGGAGATGTTCTTTCTTAAAACTCATGTCCCTGTTCACAAGAGCTCAGGAGTCTTATGTTTCATCTTTTTCTGTTTATTAGTGGAAAAAATGTGCAAAGAAAATGGGATTTCATTGGGATTCAAACCCGAGGCCTCCAGATGCTAGCCCGTTGCTCTACCGACTGAGCTATAGAAAGCCCTAATACAGTGTTTTGCTCAAATGGTCAAAAGCAATAGAGCAGTGTATATGTGTGTGACACACATGCACACACTTAAACCTGACATAAACCCGAAGGATGATTCAACTTGGGGATAAATGTGAGGGATCACCGAAGTGATGTAGCTTTTTTTATGTAACAAATGCAAAAAGAAAAAAAAAAACTGACCAGAAATGAATATAATTCATTAGTGGAAAATGAGCAAAGAAAATGGGATTCCATCAGGATTCTGTTGTCATCTCTATCTCCCCTTGTTGTCCAGACTTTGATAAACAGGTCCGGAGAGTTACAGCATAGAATTTGTACTTAGTTTCTTTCACATGGAAAGATATCTGTTTGCTGTCATTTTGTGTATTGTTAACATCAGAAAACATGTGTTGCCACTAAACTTGACTTCCTGTTGTTTTCCAAGTGTAGAATGACAAACAAGCAATAAAATGTTACATTTTCCAAAATCTTAAGGACATGCATTGGCTGGAACTCTGCACAATTCAAATATACATATTTATTTTTGTTGTATCTGAGATAAATCCAAAGGTTTTCAAAATTTTGGCACTTGATTCTTTCACTGTAGTAATCATAGGTTATCAACTTGAAATTACATTCCCTGCATTTGAGCACTTCTTTTTGGAATCAGTCAAGCAGTCAATCAATCGATCAATTTTCATTAGAATCAATAGATTTTTAAGAAGCTATTTGTCGCCATTGCATCAATGATTGCTTTACATCTTTTGCCTTATCTATTGCCATGGTAGCACAAAGGGACATTAAAACATGCACTCGTCTGGAGGCAGAGAACAACGCGTTGATGACTTCTCTCAGATCCATCACTTCAATAGAAGGGGTGAGTTATCGAGTCACACTCAGTGAATTATGCTTACACGAAATGCCACAGGTGGGGGCTGAGGTTCCACACCGGTGTCAAAGATGATATTTCTGTGCTTTGCAGTTTGTTTAATTTTTAGCAACACTGTGTACCCCTTCTCAAGTGACATTTTTCTTGTAGACTTACACTATATTCCAGCAGTCAAATATTTGTATTTCAGTTAAAGTATTAGTTGTTACACTCTATGAAAATTTACCTCAGTGGCCCGAGATCACAAAGGTAGTGTAAATCAAACCCATGGTTTAAATTTAGTCCATGGAACAGCACAGGAATGAGGTGCTTTAGACATGCAAGTTTTTCGTTATTGTATATCTGGTCACTTCTGTGATATATCACGCCCATTTACACAGTCATAATTTTGCATAATGCATGGACTGAATTTATAAACTACCTCTATGAATTCCAGCCCCAGTATTTAAAACACAGATACAGCATGTTAATTCATGCACACAAAATGATACTGTTAGTAACTGCTGTGGACCCATACTCAGTTCCATTGCCTGCAAATGGATGCTGGTATTTTCATATGGTTGTCATTTACTTAATTACATAAATAGTTTTTATGCGCTGTCACATGTCACATGTACCACAATTATTTCAAGCATCATGACAAGAATGTATACCTTCTGTTGTTTCTCAAAACAGCAAAACAGTATTCTAGGCAGTATAGCCGTGCAGCACAGCAACCCGCCCTCCCTGGACCCCATGCCCACGCCAAGCTTCCAGCCCCCCGCCCCCCTGACGTCCCCCATTGTCGAGGGCGCCACAAGCCCCAGGAGCAGCCAGCAGGTGGTGGGTGGGATCACCAGCTCGGAGGGTCCACTCTCCCCTGAAGGGTCGGGTCTCCTCACCAGGTAAGAACGACTTCTCATCAGCAGCAAAATCTCAGTCAATACCACATTTAGAGTATTATGTTTTGCCGTCATATTACTTTTTTCTTCATCCAAAATAGACAAATATGGTTTTGAAGTGAAACTTTTCATTTTCTGGCTGTAATTTGCTGTAGCATGCTTAGTGTATGCAATTTTTCATATGCAAAGCAAGATATGTTTTTGTCTGCAGAATGTAGCCTGGTGCAATTGCCCTCAGTTAGAAGAGTTTTGTGGTCCTATTTACACCAGCTCCAGCCCACCAGGTGAAATGGGCAAAAGGAGACAGAAAGTTGTGTTTCAGTGGATGAAACTGTATTTCATCTCTTCAGCCAGCATAATCTCTCCCTCTCCCTCTCTCTGTCTCTTTCTCTCCCCTTTCTTTCTCTCCATCTCTTTCTGCCTACCTGCCTCTCTATCTGTCAATCAATCCATTTATCTACTTTTCTATCAATCTTTTGCTCTATATATATCTCTATCTATCTCTCTATCTATGTATCTATCTCTTTCTCTGTTTATCGTTCTCTACCTACCTATCTATTTATCTATCATTTGCTCGATATACTTGTATCACTTTATCTATATGTCTGTCTGTCTATCTATCTATCTATCTATCTATCCATCTATTTATCTATCATTTGCTCTCTATATCCATCTATTTATCTATTTGTCTATCTCTCTCTGCTGATCTCTTGCTCCTTCTGTTGCATGCTTTCTCTATCTATCTATCTATCTATCTATCTATCTATCTGTCTATCTATCTGTCTATCTATCTATCTATCTATCTGTCTATCTATCTGTCTATCTATCTATCTATCTGTCTATCTATCTATCTGTCTGTCTATCTATCTGTCTATCTGTCTATCTACCTATCTATTTATCTGTCTATCTATCTATCTATCTATCTGTCTATCTTTTTTTCACCTCATTACCTCCTCCCAGTCTCCACAGTCCAGATGCCTTCCTAAGCAGCATGCAGGGACCAGGGGTCATGCAGCAGTCTATTCTACCCCCTACCAACCCCATCGTCACCGGGGGCACCGCTGCCAACGTCACCACCGCAGACATGAACTTCAGTGCCCTCTACATGCACCAGGTAAGCCAACTGCAAGCATGATATCTTGCCACATTTTGGGGAAAAGTTTTAAAAAGTTGTTCATCTTGTCTTTTTTTTCCCACATTTCAACTTTTCATACAGAGCTGATTTCATCATATATCATAATCTTTTTTGGGTACAGTGGACTCCCGTTATGATGAAGTCCTCGGGACCGGCAGTTTTCTTTCGTTATATTGACATTTTGCTATAACCGAACACATAAACAATGAAAAACATAGAGCCGATAATTTTGCGATCTGGATTTTTATTCATGAGCAGATCAACAAAATCACTGATAGGTCACCAAGCACCCATTCAGAGATAATAAATCAGTTTGTTTGGGGGTTTTTTCAGATTTTTCCCTCCTTCTGCTTATAGAGGAATTTATCTCAATGGCATGATCCTGAAGAAATCACTAAATGATGTCAGAAATGGCGTTGCTGCCAATTCTCCCACATTCTTTCATTTCCTTTCTCTCTTTTTGCATCCAGCTTCATGATCGGAGTGTGACCCTGCCCAACACATCCGTGGAAATGCAGTCCCCTCAGATGAGTCAGTCTACCCAGTGGCAAATGGAACCGCCCGCTCCCGGCTCAGACTCAGATGAGGACGAGCACCCGCCCCAGAACATTCCACTCGTGCCGGTGGGGCCGCTCGTCAACACAGACCTGCCCAATGTCTGAGGGACAGACAATCTTTAGTATGGAGAGACATAAAGGGAGCAATGACAGAATATTCCTGGACATCGTAGTTGATGAGAGTATGACTTGCAAGAGTGACGGATATGTAACACTTTTGATGAGGAGGATTGCATGCATGCTAGGTGTAAAATAGATGGGTAAATACTAATTTCCGATTGGTGTATGATCAGTGTAGTAATGTGTTATGCTGTAATTTGTGCACTTGTGTATAGCAGTGACTGTCCAGCTTATATTACATGACTCGATAGAAGAAAAAAACGCATATCAAAATTCAATTGTATTACAGTTATCTGACAAAATGAAGTTTTACACAAACTGTTATATTTTTTAAGCCATTTACAGCCATATTCTTCTGTATCTACAAACCTATGTAATACCCACTCCTAGTCAACCAAACAGCATAAAGCCGAAGCTTGCGTCTTATTCTCTCCGTAATTTTGCTCATGGCTTGTGTACATATTAAGGTTTGCGAACTGATTTTCTGGATGTGTTTGTTTTTGCCAATAAAATCCAGATTTGCTGTCTGTATATTTAATGTGGGTGAAGCCATGCCCAAGAGTCGGATGTATTTGTACATATTCTATGCACAAGTAACAAAAGTGTTTATGCAATATTATCTGTCACTATGGAGGTCATCTAAAAGTGGTTGTGTGTGTTTGAATTTAACTCATATCTGGCTGCATGCCGAAGCAATGAGTGCAGTATTTCTGATAAGAAAATCGGGAGTCACTTACGTAGAAATCTTTTAGTTTGATATGTTAGGCATTCGATTCTTACTTACTGCCCTGATCATTGCACATTTTTGTACACAAACCCTGTTGCTCGTTGCAATGTTCCAAATCCGCATTCTTGCAAGCAAGTGTGGTAATGAAGAAAAAAAAAAAACAGTCTGTCACCATTTCTACTGCCATTCAATGTCGTTGAGCTCTAGCTTTTGTTGACACTCTTACAAGAGACTGTTAGGTCAGCCTTCAACCTTTTATACTTTGACCTTTACCAAATTTCCGCCAAGGAGGACCAGGCAATTGTGGTTACAAGGAGGCAAGACAAAATCTGATAAAAAGCCCCTAACGTTCCAATGTTTGAGGCTTTTATGTGGCGGGCTATTGACATGAAAACATAATGTTTTCCCTTCAAGGAAACTTGTGTGACATAGGTAAAGTCATGTTTGGCTTTGAACGAGCATTTAATCAGTGTTTGAACAGTGAAAAACAGCTGTATTGTGAATCTATGTGAGATTTTCACATGCCTTTTCTAGCATTCGAGAAAACAATTGTGATTATTCACTCTTTGTGAGAGGCTAGTTGAGTAGGCCTGCTGTAACATGGCAGATGGATGGTTCATTTTGAAAAAATTAATTTGTAGTCCATTGTTGATACAGAGATGAAAATGAATCACAGATAGAGAGTTGCTTAGCTGATAGGAATGTCAATCTTGATCATGTGTATATTAATTAGCAAAATATACATCTTTTATTTTTATTACGTAATTAACTAAAATCATGTAAAGGCAAAATCGTGTTAAAGGGCTATGAGACACAGCATGGCCATTGTGAGACCTATGTGTCTACTACGCTCCATTTTTTACTTGTTTTGATATTATTTTAATCTCTTAATATGTTACTTATTTGATTTATTTTTTTTTTTATTCTCTTTTTGGGGTGTCTTTGTGTGCAGGCATAGTAACGATATCAACATTTTATAGAGTGTTTTCATTTTTATGAGACTACTGAAAAGTTAATTCAAAGCAATTGTTATTGAAGTTCTATGTATTTCTACACCTATACTACAAAAATCCACAAACGAGACAACTTTGAGGCTAATTTGGTCATGGCACCTTTACATATGTCCTCGCTAAAATTCATTAATCTGGTGTATGAATTCTGGAGCACATACACAAAACAAAAAGTCTCAGAAAAGGATGTGTTTGTGTTTGCAACTGTTTGAAGATCAAAACTTAAGAACTGTTCAGCTCTTTTCCTCTCAACCCCCTCCCCCAACGCATGCACACTCCACAGTTGTTGAGAATTTGGCAGTCTGTGCAGGCGCGGTGGAGCACCCCAATTATCTCGCAGAAATCCATCGGCAGCCGAGCCTCATTTGCATAAAGTAAACAACATGTACTCGCGTAGTTGAGAAAAAGTAAACAACTTCTCAAGCTAATAACAATTTAAGGAAACCTATTTTCGGATTAAAATTGAGTTAGTTTGAATTTGAAAACATGTCCGAATATGCACATATAACATATTAAAGGATTTGACAATGATAAAATGTGAAATTTTAGCGAAAACCTGGCGAGCAAAATTACAAAAAATATGCCTCGAAAATCATCCTAAAATTCACGAAGTGTGATTGCGGAACCAAAGCGCCATTCGAACAAAGTACACTGAAATTTATTTATCTGCTTGCATTTTAAATGTCATACCGTAATGTTCCCGGCCATGGTTGTGTCGGAAAAAACAGAAGGTGATGTCAAAAATGACACAAACGCAAAGCGTACAGGTCGGTCCCATGTATATATAATCGCGTGACTGTACATAGCGTTGCATGTCACAGCACACACAACGCTTTGCTGCATGCAGCGTGCGCGGCAGCAGCTCAGCTGCAGTCACCGCCGTGCGACACTCAGCAAAATTGACTGCGTCACATGCAAACCAACAATGAGCACGAAATCCTGAATCTCACGTACCACGCATGCCCAATATTACGGGAAAAGAAATGACGTCATTTTCAATTGTTTCGCTTACTATAATTTTCTATTCCAAACCCTGTAGAAACATGATGATTTCTCAAAAAGTACAGGTGGAACCAAGCGAAAACTTTCACCATATATGGATTGAGGCCTGATAAACTTATGTTGCCAATTTCGGACACATTGGAGCCCGGCCATAGTCCAGTCGGAAAAAAAACAGAGAGCATGTTTTGCGAGAGGTGATTTTCAAAACGCTTTAATATCTCAAGTTCTAGTGCAGCAAATTTCATAATTTTTTCATCAAAACGAAGGTTTTTTAAAACTTAGATAGTGTGGGAAGTTTGAGTTTACTAGCGGCACGCATAGCGGCACAAGGAGAAGGTAAAGATTTGACTTTTTCATGCACACAGTTTCGGGCAGCCGTGGATGCCCGTTGGAAATTCAAATAGAACGGGGCGATAATGAGATGTAAATTGGGGTGCTCCACCGCGCCTGTGTGTAACCAGAAAATTGGAAATGGAATGGCCATGTACTGTAATGCCACAAATTTTTGCACGCATGAGACTTTCTGCGAGGATCCAAGATTCTCGAAAGTAAAATGCACGCAGAAGTGTTGGTAGACAAGGCATTGAATGCCAGTGACAACTTGCGAAAGTTACATGCTGCGTAAAAGGTCGTCGGTTTCAATTCGCGAATATTTCTTGTTTTAAGGCATATGAAAAATCTGCCTTATCTGGTTCACTGAGAGTTTATCCCGTTTTTAGCATGGTTTTGTTAGCAGTAGGTTTGCTGTGGAAAGGAGTATGTTTGGTTCTGAGGTGGCAAATGTGTGAGATTCAAAGAATGATTATCAGTAACATTTATGAGTGCATTTGTTGAGATCATGTGGAAATATTATACATATTATGTTGGATTTTTTTTTAACAAAATATCTTCTCTGCCGTACCAGTTGTGATTAGAACTTTTTTTATTAATGCCAGGGTCTATTTCCAGGAAGACTTTAGCAATTATTGTTGTGTAAAGTAATTACATTGACTATTAAAAGGCAGCAGTTGGGAAGTTAATAGTCAGTTGTGAGTACTCTGGCTGTTGGCATGGTAACTTTAATGATTGTAACTTTAAACAGCACACAAACAATCATGGTATGGGCCCCATACAGGGATGTGGGAAGGTTAAGCAGTGTTTATATTCTGTGAGATATCAGTAGCCTTCTACAGAAGATGTGTGGGGGGGGGGGGGGGGTGGACAGATGATAAAATGATTCAATGTGCAATGCCTGTACATGGCCTGTTGTATATGCTTCTGAAAAAAAAAGAAGGTACGTGTATATACCCTGCTTCCTGAAATACCTTTAAACTGAAAGCAAGTTGATGAACACAATAGAAAAAAAAATGAACAGGTATGCATGTTTTCAATATGTACAGAGATATCTGATTATTAGTTACATATGAATTTGATTTACTTCATTCAAGTGGCTTGATGAATAGAATGGAAATCTTCCATTATGTTATGTGTATAAGGAGATTTGTTGTCGTATGCACACAATGGTTTATACATATGGATCTACAAAAGCTAGAGAAGCCAATACACAAGCAATGCTACAATGCAAGTTGGGTACATGTAGTTTAGTAAGTGTAGGAGATGGAAGTGTCAAACCAGAACACAGATTCTAGAGTAAACATACCAGGAGGGACATGATGTTATACCCATTGCAGCGTTGATTATCACAAAACCTCTACTGATAGAATTTGTAGTGGATGATGCATACAAATATTCTAGCTTATCTCACAAAATTGAATGTTGCCTGTACAAGTCCTGACGGGAACTTACTGTATATTACCACATATTTAGCGAGTCTATTTTTTTTTTTTACGAATTGGGACTTCCCGACAATTTCGGGAGTAGGTAAGTTCGCAGTTGTGGAGTATGGTACTGAATGGAGAAATGTATGGGTGCATGCATATTCATGTGGGGATGAGAGTTAATATTTTCACGTGTTTGTAATGTCGCGAACAGCACCTGACTCAGAAAATTCACAAAAATAGATACCTCACAAAATATTCGGGGGTTTACAGTAACTGTGTATTTCCAATATCAAACTCGCATGTACAGAAGTCACTTTAAAACTGTCCATTATGCACGAGTATGTCTTTTTCAAGCGGCAACTGTCTTTGATATGTGGTTGGCTAGTGAAGAATGTTGATTTTGTCATTCTTGTGTTCATCTCTCAGTTTTAAAGATTCAATCTGCAAAGCAAATCGATGAAAAGAGAACAGTGCACGTATATGCACAGAATCATATTATATCAGGTATGAAGTCAGTCATGTGAATGTGAAATGCACTGTTAGACTTTTTGTGTCGCCGAGACAAATTCTGCTCATGGGGTTTGCAGCCAAGAAACTGAAAGCTTGTCTACAGACATCATAGGGTGCATCCGAGCGCTCTCCTAAAGCGTATCGTACCGTGCCATACCGAGCAAAAAGTGGACCACTTCCCAGTCCATACTGTGCCAGAAGTTGGCATGAGAAGAATAGGCCTATACATAACACACACTATGTCATAATACAAAGAGTTGATTGCTACAAAACTTGACCCCCTCTGACTTGAGTCCAAAAATGACTCTTGAGACAGGCCTATATGCTTTCTCCACAGAGCATTTGAACGCTCCAAATCTGGCATGGTATGGTACTGTATGGCATGGTCTGGTCTGGTTTGCTTTTGAGCACTCGAACGCGACCAAACCTAAGTGTCAGCCCTGTACCAAAGCTTTATTTACAGGTAGTCTGACACAGAAGTCTTTCCTATTCTTCCTCAGGTGAGGTGATACCACATACACCATGATAATCTTCCAAGAGATGGAACCTGTTTGGGAAGTTTGTTGGTCCTTCGGGGTACCAGCTTGTTTATGATGAATTGATGGATTATTACTGTCTCATTGTGACAATTCCCCCCCCCCCCCCCCCACACGGGGCTGATTTACTTTATATTCAGTGGAACATCATTATAAAGAGGTCAGGTATAACAAGACCTTCTTATAACAAGGGGATTTCACAGGTTAAAACTATTTATACATGTATTTCTTCTTTTTTATATCCTGATATTGTGAAAAACCTGATGTAACATGGTAATAATCATTGCTTTTCAGGTACTTGTCATAACGAGGTTGCCCTGTATCCAATTTTGGGCTTTGTGCTCTCCTTTCAAGATGAAATGACCTAAAGTGAAAGCCTATGTCCATCAAATAGTTTCAACACTACAAACTATTTTGCATGCATCAGCCTCAATGTCCAGGTAACCTGTGGCAAAACTATTGTATGGTTGTAGGGAACCCCCCTTTTTTGTGGAGAGGGTTGTCATAGAGATAATATGAACAAAATGTCAATATGATAAGTAAAGCTGGTCTATTTACAAATTATTTTGTTTGAAGGTGGCATCCTATAGCAGGATTTTAAAGGAAACCAAAACCCAAATGTAACTGTGGATTGAGTGAAAGCAGCAGTATTAGTTAATCTCATCAGTGAAAGTTTTAGGAAAAACAGACAGGCAATTCAAAAGTTGTGAATTTTAATATTCAGTGCAGTAATGCTGGATGAGGAGACTACTACAGTTCATGACATCATTGTGGGAATAATATTACCCTTAACATATGTCAGTAGCTTGTTGATGAAATTTGTACTTTCCATGAAAAGTGAAATTTTGTGGAATTCTCCATATATTTTCTTTATATTGTTGTCCACAATGATGTCATGAACTGTAGTAGTCTCCTTATCCAGCAATTACTGCACTGAAAATTAAAAATTCATAACTTTTGAATCGACTGTCCGATTTTCATCAAACTTCAGCTGATATGATCTACTAATATTGCTATTTTCACTCAATCCAAATTTATATTTGGGTTTTGGTTTCCTTTAAGTAAGATTGCTTTCAGCAAGAATTGCTAATGCTGTAGAGCAGTAGTAAATGAAAGTGATATCTGAATAAGCTCATTGTTACTTGAATGCTTGAGGTATGACATTTGTGTGGAGAGAAGTAAGAAAAGTCATGATTTTCTCATTCTATTCGGTTTGTTTGTTCTTGTTGACATCTCTTAGCCAGTTAGCAGTCAACAGGTTATCATTTCAGGTTCACATCACAACAAAACCACAAACTTGAATGTTGTGACCCATACGATGTATGATTCATCATTTTTCAGCACATTGAGACCACTTCTGTATAATACTGCCCTCATTGGGGATATTTTTAAAGCCCAAAGCTGCTAGGGCTGATTCTTTTTGTACTCCAAAGAGGTTTATTGCAGTATATAGGCAGTGAGTACCAATATGTGAACTTTATCTGTTACTCTTAGACTTACTACACTTTCATCCAAGCACCCAAACTTATTTCAAAACTTGTTCCACCCCAGAAAGTTTTGGATAGTTTGCCATTTCATTCCAATCTCCTGTTCACCCAAATAAATAGTAGTAGGGACAAACATCAGAGGTAGTAAAACCTTTGTGAATTCCGCATTAGAAATTTAGAAACAACAAATGTTCTGCTTCTTCCAAGATAGTCTAGTGTTGCCATGCGGACAATTATGTTTAAAGGGGATGGCTAGTGACTGAACAGTGGGAATGCTGGGGGATGATTGCTCCATTCCTTGTGGATTCATTTAAGAGTACATTATATATCTATTGTTGTGTGAAAATTATTTGCTTCAGAACGGTCTCATATTCAAGTAGTGTGCAGTAAAGTTAGCATGCCTGTACAGTGTCGGGGCGATCGTTAACGGGCCGTTAACGATCGCCCCGTCACTGTACAGGCATGCTAACCTGGAAACATTAAACTGCACATTACTTGAATATGAGACCGTTCTGAAGCAAATAATTTTCACACAACAATAGATGTACTCTTAAATGAATCCACAAGGATTGGAACAATCATCCCCCAGCATTCCCACTGATCAGTTACTAGCCATCCCCTTTAAAGGGAGCGGTACTTTCCTGCTAATACATGAATTTCATGTTCAGCCATTTTTTCTTCTTTTAATCGTATGGGATGAAGAAATATTCTCCTGATACTTTGTATTGTCTTATGTGTCATAATTATGGTGAAAGCGTTATGCCGTAAATATGTGCAAGATGCGCAAGACTCATTATAGATTATTGTAATTTCTCATGTAGCCGTCTCGACATGTTTGTGGTGGTAATAGTATGATCATTTCTTCTGTGTCATCAGTAAGCAATTATTTATTAATAAAGGAGTATAATACATATGCCTCATAGATATATACCATGTCATAGCATGTGTTGATTTTGTGTGTGTTGCAGTATATGTACGTGTGATATATATTCCAATTCAATTCAATTCTAGGTTTTTTAGTCCAACAAAATGGTAGAATCCAACAAAATGGTAGAATATAACACAAAGCGTACAATTCACAAATCATATGTTTTGAAAAATAATTATTTACCAGAAGGATGTGTAGTACAAAGTAAATCATAAGTTTATTACAAACTGCTTGTACAAATTGATGAACTGATAAGAGAAACTGTCCCTACCTTGCAAGGTTCACAGGAAAGTAAATAATTATTATGGTGAAAAATAGTGATTCACTCTATTAAAAGCATTCCATTCAAAAGAGAAATAATACACTGCAAAGGAGACAAAATGAGATTCATAATTATTTTTCCTCTGACTTCACTGATGTATTCTACTGATATTGCTGTATTCATTCAATCCACACATATACTTAGATCATGGCAGACATTCTGGGCTTCATGTGAAGTGCAATTGATCATACATGTATATACGTATATACATACATGCCAAGTTCAAAAAAATTTTATGAGTGAGATTTTCATGACTCGGCGTCTCAGCATGTGCGCATGTGCGTGAGCGAGGGGAGGGTGTGGGGGTGGGAGGGGGGTGTCCGCCCTCCCATGGTAGGGAACTTTTCCAATTTTTAGCTCATAATGGTGCAAGCTGGTGCATAAAGTGACTATTTTTACTTATTTTGAAAGACAAAAGGGAAATATGCCTTCAATTGCAACTATCACTTGAATCCTTTAAGCTATGCTCCCGATGCGTGAGAAAAATGGGTGCCATACATGCGTGAGATCGTGAGACGGACCCTAAATGCTTGAGTCTCACGCAGAATGCGTGAGACTTGGTAGCTCTGGTATATATCCCATGCACGTATACATATGTTCATAAGTATAGAACGTACATACTGTATATACCCATACACACATAGACCTACACAGACATTAACATAATATATACATATCCACACACTTATTATAATAAATATCATTTTATTGAATATAACGACTCGTCAAACACAAAATGCTGTTTGGAGTTCAGAGAGATTTACTTCATCTCTTTATTATTCCCTCCCCCCCCCCCCAAAAAAAAAAAAATCCTATATGTCCTACTTTTACAGAGTTTTATCATTCTATAATTCTTTTAAAGGATACCTTCAGATGATTTTTCAGAGTTTTACATTTGAACAATGATAAATTACTTTTACTGAGTACAGAGTTTCAGAATTTATAGTGATTGGAATGAGGAATAAATACTTTCAGAAATTATAACAAGTTGCAATGAATAAGGATAATGACATGCCAGCCTCACCATAAGAATGCATGAGTTGGGGCTTAAGAAAACAGAACAAAAGAAGAAGGTATGCATACATTCTACACAGGTGAACTTGTCAATCAAGCAGTATTGTTATGGAATTACACTGCTACATTTCTGAAATATGTGAGGCTCCTATGTCATCAAGACTGTTCAGTGTAATTTGTGTAAGATTTTTCAGAGTATTTGTTTCTCTGCTCAAAGACCACAATAAATTCCACATATCTATATGTGGAGCTGTCGATTTATGTACTATACACGATGTGAAATTATGAAAATCGTTTGGAATGCCCCTAAGTTGGACAAACACTGACAAACTGTCACTCTGTCTATATACAAAGCTTTAGATTTATCATAGGCCCATTGTCTCAGAGGTTTGCTATCACTCGGTGATACTTGCTAAACAATAGCCTACATTAATGTGTGCATGACAATATCAACTGCAACATTCATTATATGGGTCATGGTCATAATATGGATAAGTGGATGGTATTTAATCATGTTTTATTGTTGTTGTTGATGTTGTTGTAGATGTTGTTGTAGATGTTGATGTTGTACAAATACAGTGTTATCAGCAAATCCTGTATTATACTGTTGCGAAGAGAGAGATATGAAAGAGTCCCAGTGTGTGTGAGAGAGAGAGAGAAAGATAGAGGGAGATAAAGGGTAGATCTCCACACTAAGTGATCTACATCGATCCCTGTAATGTGTAAACTGTAATCTGATTATCATATGTTACACTTTGATGCTCACATTTAAAAGATAACACATTAATTTGCTAATATTTTCTAGACCCCTCTTCAGAAAATAGTCAATATTTATATAGCACGTTTTTTTTCACTTGGTGAAGGAGTTTAGATGTCCTCCTTGGGTTCTGAACACTGAAGTAAAAATATTATATTCCTTTTGATAATCTTTCTGCCATTAAAGCAACAGTCTAGAACTTGCATTTTGTGAACTGCAATTGAAAAAACAAGAGTAAGAGAGGGGAGGGGTTATATGGCTGGACCTCTTCAGAAAATAGTAGAAATGAGTTTGAGAATTAAAAGGCATGCAGGCTGGTCTTGAAAAAGAAAAAGTGGCATTCCATCAGCGAACACCAATCCTAACCCACAGTATAAGAAATATATTTTTAAATTAATTTTTATTGCTAATTCTTAGTTTTCTGTGAGGTAGAAGAAAGGGATATCTTTCATGTTAGCCTTATTATACAGCTGAAATGTGTTCTGAGGTCGAATGAATGACAGGCGTGCTAGGATCGTATGATCAGCTGACATTACAGGTGTTGGGCGGAGCGTTACGATTTTTTGTGAGACGCGTTAGTCTACATTTTTAAACTCCCAAAAACTTCTCAATTAATAGTTTCTGCAATATGTACATACATCAGTCTTTAATCTGCCTTCACAATCCCTGGTGATGCTGTAGAATAGGAACATGTTTAAACAGAGCACATGGATTCATTGTCATGATTTCCTTCCCCCCCCCCTTTTTTTTTATCAATATATTGTAGCCTGTATACAGTCTTAAGAGAGACTAGGTAAGGCAAGCTTATAAATATTCATAACTATCGGCAGATGATCGTGGACTATATTTCGACCTGGGAATAACACAACGTTGCGGAATTCGAGGATTTTAATGCAGACTTCACTTTAAGGAGGTACGCAAATTGTATTTTTGTCTAGTTCCGTATATCTAAAGCTCATTACAGCTCACAGAAATAAAATTAAATGGTTCGTACCATGACCATCACTGTGATCAGTATCCGTGCCTGCCCTGCGAAACGATATTCATAGTCCCATTTCTTCTCTTCTGTGTTGCTTGTCCGACGTACAAAGTGTAAATTTACTTTACAATGTATTTGATTGTGTGTAAATTAATTTGTGTGGGTGCAGGCAGCTCTGCACAGCTCCAGCACAGCTCACAAGAGCCTAACCAGTCAGTGTTGTTTCATGAATGTTATCTCTCCACACGCACATCACATACCAAAACCACAAAATTGAAAATCCACAAGATTGAAGTCTTCTCGGTTGAAGTTGAAATCTAAATAACCTTACAAGACAAGATTCTTTTATTTTTTTTAAGTTTTATGGGGTATGTAGGATGACGATGAAGATAAATTATTTGCTTACCAATCATGCCAATATCTGATATTGATAAATGGTCCAGGCGCATGCACGCAGCTTGGTCATAAGATTGAGCTCATAGTCATATTGCTTGTACTAAAACCTTGAACATTTTTTTTATATTTTCACTTTAGTAGAAATTTCCAGTCCGCACTCCGCACTAGAAGTCTAGATCTAGAACGGTCTAGACTACTACTGTCTGTACTGTCTTCACTATGCTGTAAATAGGTCAACTACGACCAGCCCAAATTTGAAACGTTTTGTTTGGGCTCCCAGAGTTAACAAAGTTTACAATGGAGCAACTAGTGACCAACATGTAATGAAGTAGGTCTACGTATAGAATTGCCTGTAATATTTTGAAATGTCATCAAGGATGGAAGTTGACCGAAAGATCGTTCTGTATCTGGTCATCGGGGCTGTGTTCTGCAGAGACTGCATCTGGCTTCAAGGATCCCCTCGAAAGAGAGCGATAATGTCAAAAAAATAAAAGACTCCTCTGGACAGTCGAATCTTTCTGTCTAGGATGGAAGGCACCACCACTAACAGAAAATAATTTTGAACCTTTAAAAGGAGCATTGAAAATTTGAAAGTTGAGAATTATCTTGTTTGAGCTGAAAATTCACCAAGTACCTAAAAAAGAAAGAAAGAAAAAAGTAATTGATATGCAGAAAATCACTCAGGATTATCAATGACAATTTCATTTTTGCATGACATGCAGTGTGTGAAGCAAACCCTGATAGCTTCCTGAAGGCTGACCGATCTGACAGCACCATGTCGGACAAGAAGAATCGAGGAGGTCCCTACAAAACCCAACCTGCCACGGACCTTACCCGGTGGAGGCTGACCAATGTGAATGGACGTCAGACGTGGCGATACATTCCAGAAGGCGAGACGGTGGACAGGCCTCAGACCTTTGTGGAGAAATGGGCCCTTGGACTGGATATAGTAAGACCGCATTCTTGAGCAATGCAATACAATTTACCTTTTTTGTGTGTGGTTTTCTGTATCATTGAATATCATGAATTAGTGAAATTTAAAAAAAAAATCAGAGTTGTTCATTCGTGATTGCAGTGCACGTTTGTAGTGTGTAATAGTAGTGCTTTCTCCACATTACCTGTGATTCTTAGTTTGTGCTGTTTGAAAGATAGTACACATGTTTGAGAGAATGAATGATAGTAATTTTTTTTCACAACCTCATGGAAATTTGCTTACACCAAATTTATGCAGGTGACATCTCCATAGAGTCAATTCTTTTTAAATTTTTTTGGGTCCTTCACCTTTTTTTTTTCTAATTGGTGTCATTTATACGCTGTCTATTCCATTGACCCCTACTCCATGTTCCACAGAATGATCTAGCGCCCCCACTTCCCAAGGCAAAGACGGCCAAGGCAGCGGCCAAGAATGGGATGACATTCTACTCCAAGCTACAGACAGAGGACGGCCACTGGGCCGGGGATTATGGAGGTCCTCTTTTCTTGTTGCCAGGTAAATGGCAAAGTTTGTGGAGTGAAATGCTCTGCACTGATTCTGTCAGACGAACACTACGTTCTTGTGTGACACTGTGCTTCTCTTTCCATTATATTACCCTTTCTGACTGCACCTTTCTCCCACAACCTCCAGAACAAGCGTTGCATGAAAATAGTTAAATACAGTTGAACCTCTCTTATCCGGCCTCCCTTTATCCGGATCTCTCTATTATATGGACTCAATCTCGCGGTGATTTTTTTTTTTTTTTTTTTTTAATAATTACCGGAGGAAAGGGGGATTTCCAACTCCTTGAGAACTCCTACACAAACACACATGAATTACATATTACTTCCAACATTCACATACACCTCTATTTTGGGGTCTGTTACTGAGTGTAACAATGAAAAGGTTGCAGTATACACATTACTACGAGTACATGTGGTACTGCAATGGGCTACATCAGTACATGTGTATGTATATGTACATATGTATAAAGCATCGAGTCTCCCGTATCCGGCCAAATCCCTTATCCGGATGAGCCCCGGTCCCGACTTGTCCGGATACGAGAGGTTCAACTGTAATTTGATTCATAAGTGTGTTCAACTATGTTAAGTTAGGATGAATTGCTGAATGCTGATGAAAAAGCTTGGCAAGTTAATCTAAGTACCTTGGCACATATTTCTGATCATACAATTGTACGCACACATGTATGAATATAAAACAAGTATCTATAAAAGTGTGTGTGTGTGTTTGTATGTGTCTATGCATGTCTGCATCTGCGTTTTGTGCATATCTGTGCGAGACAATCAAAGTGTTCAAATTCATGAAATTCTTCCGTCGAGATGTTTTCATTGCAACTGATTGACAAATTACCCTACGTCGACGTACATAAGCACTGAATTGATCAGTGTTTTAGGAGTAACCATGATAACAAAATCATGGGCGTACATACTCGAGCAGGATTTGAACCTACGACCTCCTGATCACCTGATCAATTCAGTGCTTATTTACGTCGATGTAGGGCAATTTGTCAATCAGTTGCAATCAAAGTGTTCTTTTCAAATGTTCATGATTAATAAAACACTTCATTATTAAAGATTCAAAGTGTCAAATTGTGATTGTATTTTTTAGAAATTTCTGAGGACCAAATGATATCCAGGCGTGATCATATCCACATATTCAGCCCTTGCTTCATTTTTCTCTCACAGGTCTGATCATAGTGTGTTACATCGCCGGAGTGGTTCTACCTGAGGCATCCAAAAAGGAGATGGTGCGTTACCTTCGGTCCGTCCAGTGTCCCGATGGAGGGTGGGGCCTGTAAGTCCACATTTTGTCTGTAATGTCATATAGTACCCTCTCACCAGTTGTATGTAAATGACCAACATCAAAAAATGAATTAAAACTGCTCTTTATCTATTCACAGTTCAATGTCTAATATTTGATCAAAGTATTTCCTCTCATCTCACTTATGGAAAAACCTGATAAACAAGAACTCAAAATGCACAAAAATTGTTGACTAAGGGTCATATATATATTTTTTTTTTTGAACAGAAGTCCAATTTAAAAAAAAAAATAAAAAATCTGTAAGCTTTTGTCAGAGGATGATGTCTAAACTTTAGACATCAAATTCTCATTGGTAAATATCTGTTTTTTTTTATGTGGTACGGGAACTTTACTCTTGTAGGAACATGCATAGAATTTAACTGTGTATGCATTGTGCAGGCGACAGCAATTTTTTTTTTTTTTTCAGGTGATATGATTGCATTCAAGAGCAGAATGTTAAAACCTTTCCTAAGCGCAAGTACGTAGCTAGTATTGTGCCAGTGTTGCAGGGGATTTGGGGGTTGTAGAATTTATTAAACCTGTTAAAGACCAGTCCCAAGTATACTCGGGCAGGTGTCTACATGGGATATGCACGTTGTAGCAATATCAGCCCATCCTCAATGGGTTAAGGCTAGGAGAAGTGATCAAAATGAGTGGATTTTCATGTCCTTGCAGTCACATTGAGGACCATGCCACTGTGTTTGGCACAGCCATGAACTACGTGACCATGAGGCTGCTAGGAGTACCAGCAGACGACCCTGACCTTCAGAAAGCCAAGGCACTCCTCATGAAGATGGGTGAGATAACTGGTCATTAACCCCTACTCTCAGTCTTTCATTCAGCCGAGTCTTGCACACTAAATGTCATGATAACCTACAACATCGCACACTTCAATGATTGCCCTTTGTACCATGGAGATTACTTTATGTACACAGAGCATATTGCACAGCAGTTAAAGTGATAATGGATCATAGCTGTCAAAACCTTGAAAGCCTTGAAATAATGCTATTGTCGACACTCTACATATGACTGCTGTGTCTATTCAAGGGAGACTGATGCAGTTATTAGGTTTAATATGATGAACTTTTGCATTGAATCAAAATAAACACCCACTGTATGAGATGAGGATTCTCTGCTTTGGAATATAAATGGATAATGTCATGATGTTTTGATGTAGTGCTCATGTAATGCTGCAATAAAAATGTTTTGACATTGTGAAGTTGCATCTTCAAATCATGCTTATAACTTGACAAGATGCTAAGATAACAGGATAACGTTGCAGTATTCACATAAATCTTGAATGATGACCAAAATGATGGTATGATACAGTGTACTGAATAATCATTAGAAAGCGATGGTGATTTGATTGAGTGTTCTACTTTCTCTTCTGTTCAATTGTTCTCTTTAAGGGCTCACCTATGCCAGTGTGTAAATCATATTTTTTTATCATAAAGAGCATGATTTACTTGTGGCTTTTGTAGGAAAGTGAAATATTTCTCTGTCGAAAGAAAAAAAAATTGGAGAAAATTTCACAAAAAAGAATCATGTACCTTGTATGTTTGATTGATTTTGGAAAGGAGGCATGCCTTTTTAAGAACAATGCTGACCCAAGAAAGAATGGAGAATGTTTTCTCTGTAATTTGTATACAAAAGCCATGCTGTTTACAATATTGGTTAAGAGTCAAACTCCCATGAATATTCATATTTTGTGCTCACCACCCAGGTGGGGCAGAGAGTATTCCCTCCTGGGGGAAGTTCTGGCTCTGTGTTCTCAACGTCTACAAGTGGGAAGGCATGCACTGTCTGTTCCCAGAAATCTGGTGAGAATTTTACAATCTTTTGTATCTACGTCATATAAACAATGTGGAAAATGTGCAGTGAAGTTATTAAAAAAAAATATCTGTGCCCCATTTTGTAAAAGATGTTAGGATAGCAACTCTTGCTGGAATGGCAACTTCTCATAGCAACGGCCAATCAGGAAGCTGTATTCTTGTTGTTACCATGACAATTGCCATTCCAGCAAGAGTTGCTATCATATCAAGTTTTTGTGAAATGGGGCCCTGGTATATTACCTTTGAAGAGGATCCTTTGTTTAATGCGATATATCGTTTCTGCATAAACTACATGCACAGCAGTAGGTACAATAATCACCATGTTTAGCTGCACATCAAAATTGACAAACTGACATAATTTTGTCAACCTGGTTCTCGGTTGCGAAGTCAACTACTTGCAAAATTGTCTTAGAAGTCTTAACTCGCCAAATGTCATACTCACAGAATATGTCTTGTATACAGAATTACGTATACAAGTAAAAAATGTGAAAACTTACACTGGCTGTTACTTATTGGGCCTATGGAATAATGTTGAAACATTAGGCTGCAAAAATGATTTTTAATTTTCTTTTTACGTATATTTCACTTTTTCCTGAAAACTTAATATGCACTTGATAGTATTTACAAAGTTTGCAGGTAATAGATTAAGTTTCTGTGTAGATTTTTGAAGAATGCATCAATATCCATGCAGCAATATTCATGTGTTGTAAAAAAAGTCGATATGAACATATTACTCAAACAGACCTAGAATTCAGTGTGCACTTAGTTTACCTTACACTATCTGTTTGCTAAGTCAAAATATCTTTTTTATCACCTAAATCAACTCATCATATCTTCCAGAGGGTTTGCTTGAGAGTTGAAAGCCCAGCCATTCGCCTTTGCAAGATAGACTTTATCATTAAAGCTAACACATAACTTTGTTTCTTATCTGTCATGTCACTATACATTCAAGGTTGTGTATGTGTGATCAAATTTACTTCATATTGATGACTGTTCTGTTGGTTCTGTTTCCATCAATGAGAAATTAACTCTTGATTATTACAACTTATTCTTTTTTTTTTTTAACTTGTTACCACAATTTGTATGAACTTTATGAGTATACATGCATTTCTTGCTACACTGCCTGTAACTGATGCGAAATAAATGTGCATAGGAATAATGAGATAAATCCCACTACACAGACTCCCATAAATTGAAATAAAGATTATTTTGTGTTCATGTTAGTGTTATCTTACAAGTTTATGTTTTATGTTTGTTTCACATTGCAATATGTATGTATATAAACTTATGTACATGTATGTATGTATGTATGTATGTATGTATTCCATTTCAAGTAAACATGCAAATATAATTTTGAAAACAATGAATTTGAATCATGATCTACCTCATTATCAAAGACTTCATTTTGCATCAGCCGCGCAGCAGGAAATAGAAATATAGTTGATTGCACACTTGTTTCATATTGAACAGAGAAACAAACAAAAGATTAAAAAATCAACTAGTCCATATACCAAAGGGTATACAGTACACAACCTTGAATGTACACTGACATAACAGAACAGATAACAAAGCATAGCTTTGTGTTGTTGTTTTTTTGATAAAAACTATCTTGAAGAGGTTAATGACTTCGCTGTCAACTCTGAAACAGTCACAGTGAAAGATAGTGTGTTGATGAGCGTGACAAATAGTATATAGTGAGGTTAGTGCTCAACTAATTCTTAGGTCTGGTCTAGTCATATGACCATGCCATAGTCGTATACCCATATCAATTCGGTTCTGTTTGATTTGATTCAGTGTTATTGTCCATTTATGGAAATTTGTTTTGTTTGCATCCATACACATTACATAGGCATGTACATACAGTGTAGAATACATACATACAGACCACACATATTTAAACACAGACACATAGACATAACACATACAAGAAATATACTAGTACATCAATACGATATCAATATGAATGTCAGAAATACATGTTTATAAAAGTAGAGGAAATATCAATCTGTATAATAATATTTGAGTCATATACACTGTATTTGTTTTGTTTTTATATGTGATCTTGACATGATTATCCCAAGTTTCTTCACCATGTATTATGCTATAATCCTAACTCCCCCCCCCCCCAACCAGGCTGTTCCCCTCCTGGTTCCCCGCCCACCCTTCCACCATTTGGTGTCACTGTCGCCAAGTCTACCTCCCAATGGGCTTCTTCTATGGCACCAAGTTTCAGGCCAAGGAAGACAACCTCATCAGGCAGCTGAGGAAAGTAAGTTCGGGTTTAAAAAATACCACCTCAAGTTGATCCCCTCCCCCTTCAAACTCTCCTTTCCTTTGAGATGAGAAAACAAAACTTTCGCTTTATGCTACAAAGCTGCCAAGTCTCCCTGAAGAGCAAGCCATTTCTTCGTATCATGGCAGAAGAATGTACCTGAGGTCTGTTGCATAAAACTTTTCACTTGAGAAAAGCACAGGTTGATTGTGAAAAGAGTTTTTCCTGTCAGTGGCAGCACCAAACTTAAGTTTTCAGTTCTTACTTGAGTTTTTCTCAGGTTAAAGGTTGTAGGCAATATGCCCCTGGTATACGGAGCACCCCAATTTTGGATGTATTTTTGTCCCCGCCGAACGAGTTCGAGCAGGGGACTATGAAACGGGCTCCGTACGTGTGTGTGTCCGTCCGTGTGTCCACACGTCCGTCCGTCCGTGTGTGATCAAAATCTTCAATTTGCTACTTCTCTGTCATATATGAGCCAATTTTGATTGTGTTTGCTTTATATGATAGCACTACATGGGAGCTTTGAAACTTCTACACAGAATTTCAGTCGTGACCTTTGACCTTGACCTTTGACCTATATTGTACATTTTGCTACAAAATGCTACTCCTTCGCCATTTCTAACCCGATTTCGATTCCGTTTGCTTTATGTGATGGCACTAGGTGAGGGCTTCAAAACTTCTACACAGAATTTTGACCTTTGACTTCTTTGACCTTTGACCTTGATTTTTTGACCTATATTGTACATTTGTGCTACAAAATGTACTCCTTCGCCATTTCTAACCCGATTTCGATTCCGTTTGCTTTACGTGATGGCACTAGGTGAGGGCTTCAACACTTCTACACAGAATTTTGACCTTTGACTTCTTTGACCTTTGACCTTGATTTTTTGACCTGTATTGTACATTTTGCTACAAAATGCTACTCCTTCGCCATTTCTAACCCGTTTTCGATTCCGTTTGCTTTATGTGACGGCACTAGGTGAGGGCTTCAACACTTCTACACAGAATTTTGACCTTTGACTTCTTTGACCTTTGACCTTGATTTTTTGACCCGTATTGTACACTTTGCTACAAAATGCTACTCCTTCGCCATTTCTAACCCGATTTCGATTCCATTTGCTTTATGTGATGGCACTAGGTGAGGGCTTCAACACTTCTACACAGAATTTTGACCTTTGACTTCTTTGACCTTTGACCTTGATTTTTTGACCTGTATTGTACACTTTGCTACAAAATGCTACTCCTTCGCCATTTCTTACCCGATTTCAATTCTGTTTGATTTATGTGATGGCACTAGGTGAGGGCTTCAAAATTTCTACACAGAATTTTGACCTTTGACCTTAATTTTTGACCTACATTTTGTTGTACATTTTGCTACAAAATGCTACTCCTTCGCCATTTCTAACCCGATTGCGATTCCGTTTGCTTTATGTGATGGCACTAGGTGAGCGCTTCAAAACTTCTACACAGAATTTTGACCTTTGACTTCTTTGACCTTTGACCTTGATTTTTGACCTATATTGTACATTTTGCTACAAAATGCTACTTCCAGTGGGGACATATATTACGCACCGCGTAATTTCTACTTTTCCTTGTTTGCTTCTTGGGATACGTGCTCTTGGAACCTCCCTGATTCAAATGGATAAATTTTGGCTGCTGCAATATTTCTACTGCCTGAATGACATTGCCACTGAAGTAAGCTAGCACTGACTATTTCCCGTAAACTCCATATTTGACTGAAGTTTAGCAACCAGTTTACTAAATGACATTTGTTTGTTACAAAATGAAATGAGGTATCGTTCAACTGTCATGTTCTTCTGTCTCTGCATATCATATTTGTGAGATGTGGTTTTCTGCAGATTTGTAATGTCATGTTGGCTTTGCGTTTACAGATATTTCCAATGATCGAGATGTCTTTAGAATGCCAGGATGTAAACCCAACATTCCTGTGTGAAAACATAATGTAAAATCTCGAAGAGTTCTGGTCATTTTAGGAAATATTGTCTATGTGTATTGCACAATACCTGCCCATAACTATGATGAATGTGCCTTTTCCTGACTTGATATACCAGTACACTGGGATATGAATAAAGTGTTTATCTAATGTCATATGTGTACAATATTCTTTCATGTTTCCAGTGAATGTTTCTTCTCCAATATTTGTCCCGATGATCTCCAGGAAATTTTCAAGCAAGATTTTGACACCATAAACTGGCCTGCACAGAGGGACAATATCTCCAAGTATGACCTGTACACACCACACAGCTGGCTCTACAATATTGCAATGGGTGAGTTTATTGACAATAAATGGGCTAGATTGATGCTGTTGTCATGGCAACTGAAAATGATATAACATTCAGTTCGTCAAGTTCATAGGATTCTTTATCCCAGAAATTTTGTAATGCAGCACTAATTTACCAGTTATAACAGGCTGTTATACATTGTTCTTGGTCTTTCACTTGTGTTTTATCTGTCTAGAAATTTGATTCGGTAAATTTAATGTTGTGAGGATTTAATATGAATATCAAATCCCCTGCAATGATATCACTCACAGGGTAATATGTGGCAGGAAAATTATGTGGATGCTTTATCTGGACCAATAAGTTATTTGTCAACAAGTCAAGTGTTTATTATGGCAGTATGGAAATTAAAGCGTGTCCATTACACAGCTGTGTTTTCCCTGGGATGATAAGACGGATTTCAAGAGCTTCATGTATGACCTGTATAAACTCCAGTGGATGTCTGGACCAAATTTATGTGATATGATGCCCTTTTTCTTGTTTGTTGTTGAAGCTGAAAAGTAGCACCTTTGCAAAATACTCCAGAGACTGCAAGGCTGCCATATGTCTCTATTATCTCGCATCATTTCTTGGGAAAAGACTTGTAAATCACTTAAACTGTGAACATCACTCTTAATTCAACATGGTGGCAGTACTATTTTGTGACCCTATCATCCATCCATGAGGAGATGTGCTCATTCATCTTAATTTTTCTTTCAGCAATTCTGGACTTTTATGAGAAGTTTCACTCGACGTGGCTGAGGAAAAAGGCACTCGACATGTGCTACGACCACATCAAGGCAGACGATGAGTTTACTGACGGAATCAGCATTGGACCGGTGAGTTGAGCCTATTTTGAATGAGTTTTCCCTACAAGATATTCATGAGCTATGCTTGGCAGGTGGATTTTAAGACATTGCAGAGATTCTCATATTTGTGGGAACTGTTTGTGGGAACAAAAAGAAGAAACACAGATTTTAGAAAAAATATCACAGATACATTCACTTCACCTTCTGGTGTGTTTTGTCATCATCAGCATAGACTTGAGAACAGTTGTTTTGTATCATCGTCTTGATTCCTCAGATTTATGTGATACAAATAAATGTTGCCAATTTTGCTGCTTATTCTGTGCCTTTGTGAGATTTTCTACATCTTTACCAACAATCTAATTTGCATATATCATTTTGTAACCCACTGTTTCTAAATTCATTTAAATCATCAGCTTGACATACAGTTATTTCCAAAAACTTGTTTGCTTTAAATTGCGCATATTTGTTCTGAATTCACTTTATATCGATGTAGTACTGTTGCATATCTATGCCCACTGTAGGTATTATTATGTCAGTTTGGGGTTTTATTTGTATTTTTTGAAAAGCCACAGTCTTTTGCAGCCTGATAATACCTGTTCTCCTCCCTACCCCACCCCCTCACAGATATCTAAGGTGATACAGATGCTAGTAAGATGGCACATCGATGGTCCCGAGTCACAGGCCTTCAAGAAACATGTAGAGCGCATCCCTGACTACCTGTGGTAAGATGCTGTCCCCCCCCCCCCCCCCCCCACTTTCTCTCTTTCTGACATCTGCATATCCTGACATGTGCTCATGTAGCAGCTGCCTTCATGTCCAGGACAATGGCAAAAATGTACAGAAAATGTTCAAACACTGATCATAAGGGGCAGTAACCCATTGCTTTGGATGAGGCATGTCCATTACAATTTGTAATGATATTTGTTATGATTACTACGGTATTACAGCAAACAGCATATACTATATGTGAAAAATCCAAAGCTTATAAATGCTTCTGTGTCATATTCTGAGTCTAGAGAACAACTGCTATACATTGTTTGTAAATTCACTCTTTTTTTTTAGGCATGGTGTCAACATACAAAACAATTAACTCATACAAAATTAAGTTTGTGTATCCATTCTATGAAAGTCATACATTGTTCAGTGTAAAAAACAATTATAGACAGAAATCTCGATATAAGTGCTGTAACTTTATTCAACAAGTGATCATTGATTTGACTTTTTACTGTGTTTTTCCAACAGGATTGGGTTGGATGGCATGAAAATGCAGGTAAATCATCAACTTCTCAATCGTCATGAAACATGACATCTCTGGGCATGATTTAGAATTGAACATGAGTTATAATACCTCTCTCACTTACCATGTAGTAATCTTCCCATACCACCAAAACTTTACACATGCATTTCCCCTTCTTATTGCATATTTGTAGTTATATGTGCTGAAGCTGTTCTTTATGAGAGCATCCCCTCCAATAGAGGAGTGAAGTTGCTTTGAATACTGGTATTGCACTGTGCACTCGACCAAATGAAAGAGCTCATCTGAATAAATAATTAGATACTTAATGTAAAAATTAGCAAGAAGTGATTACAATTTTTTTTCTCTTGAGAGTATAGAACTGTCAATCAGTTTTTGTGTTTTTTTCTAAACAATATAACTATGTTTTGCTTCATGCAAAAACAAGAAAATATGTTTTGAAGTTAGAAATATTGATTTTTTTTTTCTTTTCTTTTGATTGAGCATGCTTGCTTTATGCAGTTTTTCCATTTGTGAAACAGTCTGAAAACCTGATGATGTTCATGCTTCAAAAGGAAGACATATTGCAATTTTGTATAAAACAAATAACACCCAATTTGTGTGGGACACTTGTGAACTTTGACCTTTTTACCCATGTCAGGGGACAAACGGCTCCCAGCTGTGGGACACGGCCTTTGCTGTCCAAGCCTTCCTGGAAGCGGGAGCACACCAGGACAAGGAGTTCCAGGAAACTCTCTTGAAGGCGCACGACTTTCTCAAAAACACCCAGATACCAGACAATCCCCCAAACTATACCAAGTACTACCGGCAAATGAACAAGGTGGGTTTGCTACAAGTGGGCTGCCACACAAATGTGACCCTGCATCACATAACAAACAAAAATTCGCCAGACATGGATTTTTAGTTAAGGGCAGATTCTGAAAGAGCAGACTCTAAGCTTTAAATTGATGTATAGCTCAATTGAAATGGACTCTCCTAACCTATCTAAATATTGGAAAGAAAGCACACAGTCTGGGAAAGTGTGAACCGAGAAAAGAGGCTCTGAAGTATAGGGTCTATCTTTTTATTGAAGCGATTAATCTTTACCAAACCGTGCTAGCTTTTCGATGAATGGGACAAAAAACAGGATGTCAACCACTGGGGCAACAACAATGAAGGGATTATTAGATTAAGTTGAAATTGAGCACGCTCTACAAACACATTCTGACCATAATTAATGCCAACTTTCAAAGGAGTAGTGTTATCCCTTCAAAAGTTATCAGTCTTGAAAATGAAGAGTGAGCGAAGGGTAATCAAGAAATGAAAAGGGACCTCTAAGACATAGCTGATCTCACTACTCTGCAAAAAAAGAGTTGTAGAAAAACTGCTGAAAATGCACTTTCCCATTCATGTCATGATCCCAAACTTAAGAATAATGAAGAAGAAAGGTAGTTCTTTCAGAAAATATGAAAAACTCAATATTGATCAAATTGACCGGTTTCACCTTTTTTGAGTCCTCGTGTAAAATCAAGGGGTGCGACTTTTTGTTCGTTTTGTGATGCACAGTCACAAATGCATTTGGGAGGAAGGTGTAGGGAGGAAGGGATGGAGGGGGAGGGGAGGGGGGAGAAGGGGAGGTGGAAAGGAGTTGGAGGGAGGGATCGGAAAAGGACAGGGCAGAAGGAGGGAGAGGGCAAGGGTTAGAATTTGGTCAGGAAAAATAAAATATTCCATGAATGTTATTTTGATGCTTTTGAGAAATTGTGATTGTAATTTTGTACAAAACAAGTGTAAAATTTAGGAGTATGAGTAGGCAAGAAATACTAGAAACTGATTAGGGCCTGCAAGTTGCACACAACAACAGTTTAAACTCTAACACGATGTGTAATGATTCTGCAGAGGGTTTGTGAAATGTCGTCCTAGGTTGAATGCAGTCACTGCTATTATCATGCTGTTTGGTATGGACTTTCAGTAAGCATCAAATCCCTTCCTGATTGTGTCCGTAGGGTGGCTACCCCTTCTCCACCAAGGACTGTGGTTGGATAGTGTCCGACTGCACTGCAGAAGGTCTCAAGTCCGCCATGCTGCTGGAGGAGAAGTGTCCCTTCATCACTGACCACATTGGCAAGGAACGCCATGGCCAGGCTGTGGATGTGGTAAGGGCAGCAAGCAGTGTACAAAAGTGTACTCATATTTCTATCAAGGAAAAGCTAGCTTGAATGTAGGATTTCTATGGGTTGGGTTTTTTTTTGGGGGGGGGGGGTGGGAAAGGAGGGTTGAGAACCCTTTGAAAACATGCATCATCATACATTCATAATCACTAATCTGAACAAAGGAAGTCATGATTTTTATGCCTCCGCCAACAAAGTGGTCGGAGGCATTATGTTTTCGGGTCGTTCGTACGTCCGTACGTCCGTACGTACGTCCGTCCCGTCTTGTTTTTGTCGATATCTCAAGAACCATGTGGTGGTTTTACATCAAACTTGGTATGAGGGTATATCCTGGGGGGATAATACTTTGTTTGGATTTTAGGGTCACGGGGTCAAAGGTCAAAGGTCACAGGTTATTTTGTGAAAAAAAAAGGTTGAAAATTCATGTTTTTCTCCATATCTTGCAAATAGTTCAATCTTCATGGAACTTAGTATATATGTGACCTTACACCTCAAAACAAACAAAAAGTCGCCAGATGTGAATTTTTAGTTCAGACCATATTCTAAAAGGGCAGACTTTAAGCTTTAAAATGATGTATAACTCAAATCAAATGGACCCTCCTAATCTATCTAAATATTGGAAAGAAAGCACAAACTCAGGAAAATTGGGAACTGAGAAAAGAGGCTCTGAAGTACATTGTCTATTCAAGCGCTTAATCTTTACCAAACCCTGCTGGTTGTGCGATGAATGGGACAAAAACAGGAAGTAAACTACCAGATTTACAACAATGAAGGGATTATCAGATTAAATTGAAATTAAGCATGCCTCATTAACCCGTTGAGGACGGACTGATTTTGCTACAACACGCATTTCCCATAGACACCTGCCCGAGTATACTCGGGACTCGTCCTCAACGGGTTTACACATTCTGTCCATAACTAATGCCAACTTTCAAAGCAGTAGCACTATCCTTTCAAAAGTTATTGGAGTTGAAAGTGAAGAGTGTGGACAAGGTTTTTCCGAAATGAAAAAGGGATTCTAAAGACATACCTAATCACACTATTTTACCAAAAATGTTCGAGATAAACTGCTAAAAAAACACACTTTCCTGCCCGTTTTATGATACCAAATTTTAGCATAATGTAAAAGAAGACCCGCTCTTTCAGAAAATATGAAAAAGTCAAGTTCGGCTAGGTTGACCCATTTCACTTATTTTCAGTCCTCACGCAAAATCAGTGTGTGCGACTTTGTGTTCGTTTTGAGGTGCACGGTCACATATGCTTGTTCCAATGGGCAGTGATTATCTAGGGAAGTTGGGGGTCATGGTTCAAAGGTCAGGGTTTCAAAGGTCAAGGTCAACTCCTCAAAATATCACTACTTTCCTTATATTCATGCAATGCCTGAAGGTTTTTTTTTTTTTTTTTTTAAATTGATGTATGCATGTATTACCCAATATATATTCTGTGGGAAGTTTCTTGCCAAAAGGTCAAAGGTCAAAAGGTCAAAGGTCAAGTGAAAGTGCTGAATTGCACTTTTTCCTCCATATCTCAAAAGTAACTCAAGGTATCATCATGAAACTTACATATTTATGCATGTTCAACCTAACAGTGATTCTCTTTGGAACTGTGAGTTCAAAGGTCAAAGGCCAGGTTTAGATAATGCTATTTTCCCATTTGATACTGAAATTGTACTTTTTCTCTATACCTTGAAAATTACTCAATGCATAAACTTCTAAAAGGGTCAAAAGTCAAGTAAAAATCATCACTTAACCAAATACCTGCACTCTGACATTTTAATCATTCATCCAATTGAACCTAGTTCTAGGAAAGTGAACATTCAGCACATTTGTGGCAAACCTGTCATTTTAATATTTTGCCAATTGTGTGAAACTGTCATCACACATTGTCAAGACATTGTACTATAGACCTATTAAGAGAACCATGCATTATGGCGGAGGCATATCAGTCGCCGTAGCGATATATCTAGTTTTTTAATACATTGTTATATGAGTCAGATAAGATCAAAGTTGAATCATATTATATTTTATAAAACTCATGTGGACGGTGCAATAGATACCATTTGGAAGTACCTGTAATCTAAGAGGGACCTTTCTTACAAAACAGATAATATGGTTTTCCTTTGCCTTGCCATGACAGCTTATTGACATGCGGAATCCCGACGGGGGATATGCCACATACGAAACAACCCGAGGGGGATACATCTTGGAAAAACTGAATCCTTCAGAAGTATTTGGTGAGTTGGCTATATTTTCATCCTTACACCCTTTGTGAACTTGCCAAACTAAACTTGAATTATGCAACTGCAATAGTAGCCAGTCATCAACATGTGTGTCATACTAACATTCATAATGTTAGCCACCAGCTGTATGGAAGACGCACTGGGGTCATGAACTTTGTAGAGGCACAAAGCAATTTGGTAAAGTCTACCATTTTGATCACCAATGTGGCCGTGCAAGGTGGCTCAGTCGGTAATGCATCTGCCATGCAATTGAATGGCTTGGGTTCAAACACCATATGACTTTATAGTCTAGCTGAGCACAATTCTGTGTTGAAAACCATGACAATTAGTGCTACATCAAGTTTCTCATTTTACAAAAACAAAGAATATTAAGACTTGGGACCAGGAGAGTCTCTTTGTTATAAGAGATTCTTGTTTTATCCTACCTTCTTCCATCAGGTTTTTCACTATATCAGGGTGTAAAATCAAAGAAATATAGACTTGGGACCTGCAGAATCACCTTGTCACAAATGATAAAGGATTGTGTTGTATCCTACCTCTTTATAAGGAGGTTCCACTGTATCATCAACCAGTCACATTGCTCTATGAGAAGAGGAAAGGAGATACACCAGTGTGCTCACGTCATCTCTACCAATTTTTTTCCCCAGGTGACATCATGATTGACTACACCTACGTTGAGTGCACAGTGGCTGTCATGCAGTCCCTCAGACACTTTGAGGACCAGATCCCGGACTTCCGGCGAGACGAGATAAGGTTAGCAGCTAGTTCTCAGGTCAAAGGTCAATAGTGGTGATGGGTCAAAATTTAAGTGGATGTCAGACCGGTGGCAATAAAGAGAACAGAGATGCCTCATTCCTAGATAACAATTTACATCACTGTGCATACTGTGACAGAGCGAGTGGATCAATCCTGTGTCATACATGCACCACAAATTGATGATATTGAATATCAGTCATTTGAAAGGATGACATTTCATTTTACAGCATATAGTTAGTGCATCAATACTGCAGCCGCCATATTGGCTCTATGGTATAAAAGGTGATCATTCAGCAGAAAACTGTTTTCTCCTTTGCAAACCATAACATTAAGGGATACAAAGAAATTGTTGAGTTCGCAAACCATAATATAAAGAAATACAAAGAAGATGTTGAGTCTTTGGAAATTTGTGGAAAGTTTCGGCTGTTTCCCCAGTACAAACTGTTACAATCAAATATATAAGAAATGTCGAGTCTGGGGAAACTTATGGAAAGTTTTGGGAAGGGTGCTAGCCCCAGAGAGGAGGGAGAAGCACCACACATATATACATGGGATTTTCCATCATGACCAGCCAGGTGGTAGTGGACAGTCGCTAAGACAAAGTAGAGTGTAGTCTAGTGGTCAGCCTGATGGTCACTTTTGAACAGGCATGATCATGGCCTAAAGCCATGTAACCGACAACTGATTGGAGGATGGTTTGCATAAATTATTAAGGGGTGGAGCATGTAAATGCTATTATATTCATTATGTTGTTGCTAGGTGTTGCTAGGTGGTGCTAGACAAAATTTTCCATAGCACCATGTGCTGCACCCTCAGAATCATTATAAATAGAATGATTTTGTTCTTTGAAGTTAGTTGATTCGAGCATTCATGTATTCATCGGTCACTCATTGAGTGGGAGATACCCACTCTCTTATACCGCACCGGAAGACTTGTGAACTTCATCTACAAGACAATAAACGACCATCTTTGTACATATTGTACATCACTGTCTGCTTCGAAGTTCTTCAAAGTGTCATCGTGTGGTTGTTGAGCGTGAAAGGTACGCCAGTGTGCTGAGAATGCGGCATTGCTGAAAACCATCCAGTTACATTTGGTGGCAGCGGTGGGATGAACTCCCAGTACCTGAGCAACAATTAATACCATCAGCTGAGACTCTATTTCTGCGCTATGTGATCCAGAAATATTGCCTGACCCGGGAGAAGCTGAGTAGCAACCGTGCTGTTGGTGACAAAGTTGCTTTTGAACACTGTCTTGGGACTCGAAAGCTTTGTGTGCGAGTTCCAACATCGAGAAAGACTGGAAAAGCAGAGCCCAAAACTTGTATCAGTCGTCTGCAACGCAGTTGGGGTGTCGTCAACACCGACGTTGGGCAACGAGTTCCAGCCTGTGGCTTTGCAGACAGACGGGAGATCGAGGGGCTGACTGAGACGGCATCGTGCACCGGAGTGAGCAGTCGTCAGGACAGAGTCTGGAACAAGACTACAGCAGGGGACAGCTGGCTGACCCAGAGTGACGGCAGCAACGGTGACCACAACAAGGAGCATCGCCAAGGCCAACTGACTGATAAGGGGGGGCGAAAGTCTTATCAGAGGGGTAAGTGAGTTTCTCTTAATTAGTCAACTTCAAGGCAAGGCAGAGAGAGTGGACACACCACAGTGTTACGTTGTATTACTTTCATATTGTATGTAAAGTGAAAAGGTTGCATGTTGTTTAGTTAGGAACATGGAGGAAGAGGGTAACCTAAGTCTCTTAAGGATGCAAGAGTTGAGACAAAAGTGTGAAGAGTTGGGGCTGTCACATGAAGGGTTGAATAGAAACCAGTTGATCAAAAACATAGAAGAGGCAAAGGAAGAGCAGGCTTCGCCTCTGCCAAGCGCACCAGTCATGAGCACAGATAAGAATACGACCCAAAACACTGCTGAGCGCACTGAGTCTGATACAATGGAAGAAGCACGCATGCAATTTGAACTTGAAAAGATGCGGATGCAGGTGCGCCTTGCTGAATTAGAAAATGCCAAATTGGAAATTGAGCGCAAGGGGACCAATGCAGGGTCTTTTGGTTTAGATGGGGGTATCAGAAGGATGCCGATGTACAAAGAGGGAGAAGATGTTGATGTGTTTCTCCGTGCTTTTGAGAAGATGGCGCAATTAAATGAGTGGCCAAGGGAGGTATGGGCACTACAGCTCGCCCCCTTACTGACAGGTAGAGCTAGGGAGGCATACTCAAGACTGTCACTTGAAAGTAGTAGAGTGTACGATGAAGTCAAATTAGCCATCTTGCGTAGGTATGACCTCACACCCGAGGCATATAGGGTCAAGTTCAGGGAACTGAAGGTGGATAGGGAAGAAACCTATACTGAGTTTTCTGTAAAGCTGACGGACCTTCTTGGGCGGTGGCTCCAGGGGGCGGGGGCTTTAAACGATCTAGACAGACTAAAGGAGGAGATCCTAAAAGAGCAAATGCTAAAACAAGTGCCTTTTGACCTAAGGGTGTGGCTCCGAGACCATGAGCCAGATACACTGGGTGACATGGCAAGGCTTGCCGATCAGTATGTCATTAGCAGAAAAGGGGCAGGTAAACCACAGGGACACTGGGGAAAAGCAGGCCCTAATCACTCCCCTAAACCAGGTTGGAATTCGGGATCAGGAGGGGGAAAAGGAGAAAGTAAGCCAAACCCTAAACAGAATAAGAAGCAAAATGAGGATAGGGGTAACTACAGAGCAAAGGTGAGGTGTTACACCTGTGATAAGTTTGGTCATATCGCAGTAAATTGTCCAAATGCCCACAAATCTGATGTCCAGGCCGAGAAGAAGGGGAATGACAAATCCCAGGGACACGGTCCCACCTATTTCTGTAGACCTGAGCCCCACCCCAAACTAAGACCATACATTAGTGACGCCAGACTGGGGGACAGACATGTACGTTTGCTGCGTGATTCGGGGTGCACTCATTCTCTAGCGAGAAGTGATGTCGTAGATCCAACATTCATTATCCCAGGTGAGACGGTGAAAATGAGGGGTCTCTTTAGTAAGAAAGAGGTACCCATTGCACGAGTGCATCTCATTAGTGAGCCGTATGGGATCAAGAAATGGATCCGTGTTGGACTAGTAGATGAGATTGAAGTTGATATTCTGCTTGGAAATGAGGTGCTAGATGAGAATGACCCTGACTTAGACATCCCCGACTATGTGAGTAGAAAAGAGGCAGGCTTAGTGGTAACAAGAAATCAGGCCCGTGAAAAGGAGTTAAAAGAAGAGCAAACTAGAGCAGAAGTGATCAGATCCAAAGTTCAGGTAAGGGACTTGTTCGGGGAGAATGAGCAAGGGGAGGCTGCAGACAGCGGCAATGATGATGATGAGAGAGAGGATGGTGCACATGAGGTGAATGAAGTGAATGATGTGAATGATGTGCACGATGATACAACTGTGGGGACAGGTGAGTCCGATACCACTAGTGACAAGGCAGCAAACGGAGAACAGCCACAAGGAGAGAAAATACTCCCCACTCACTTAGACATTGGTAGAAAGGAATTGATTCAAGCCCAACAAGATGACCCCTCATTGAAATCAGTATGGGAGAAGGTGGAAAAGAAAGAGGGAAATGAGGGAAGATGTCATTTCTATGTCGAGAATGGGGTACTCATGCGAGAGTGGTCAGGAAACTCTAAATCAGAAAGTAGTGAGGTGTACACGCAAATAGTAGTACCAAAGGGGTATAGAACAAGACTACTGGAGGTTGCCCATGACAACCTAACAGCTGGTCACCTCGGGGTAGGCAAAACACAGCAAAGATTGATGCAGAATTTTTATTGGCCTGGTATTTTCAGAGATGTGGCAGAATTCTGCAAGACTTGTGGTCCGTGCCAAAAGTGTGCAAGCCAGACAAGAGGGATTAGTAAGGCAAAACTAGTCTCTGTGCCAGTCATTGGCAGCCCCTTCAGAAAGATAGCAATTGACATAGTAGGGCCACTGCCTCGTAGTAAGAAGGGAAACAGGTACATTCTTGTTGTGTGTGATTACGCAACCCGGTATCCAGAGGCAGTACCCCTCCCCTCCATTGAGGCGGAGAGAGTGGCAGACGAGCTGATAAGGATCTTTAGTAGAGTAGGGATCCCCCATGAACTCTTGTCAGACCAGGGGTCAAATTTTATGTCCCTACTCATGAAGCAGCTGTGCAGTAGTCTAGGCATTAAACAGATAAGGACCAGCCCCTACCATCCCCAGGCTAATGGTCTAGTTGAAAGATTTAATGCCACCCTGAAAGACATGCTCAAACCCTACACACTGGAGGGAAATGTGACCTGGGATGACCTCATCCCATATGTATTGTTTGCCTATCGGGAGGTTCCCCAAGAATCTACAGGGTTTTCCCCTTTTGAGCTCCTGTATGGACACAGAGTAAGAGGGCCCCTAGATGTGATCAGAGAGGCATGGTTGGGAGAGACAGTGCCAGAGGAAGGGTTAGTATCATATGTGCTAAATTGTAGGGAGAGATTAGCCAACATCACAACAGCTGCCCAAAAGAACCTTGCCCAAGCCCAGAAGAGGCAGAAAGCCTGGTACGACAGGAAAGCCAGGACAAAAGACCTACAAGTAGGCGACAAGGTGTTAGTCCTCCTCCCATCAAGCAGCAACAAGCTGCTAGCCAAATGGCAAGGACCCTATCCTGTGATACAGAAATTGAGTGATGTGAATTACGTAGTTGAGATGGGGGACAAGAGGAAGAAGCATAGAGTATTTCACACAAACATGCTGCGAGTTTGGAGAGAGCGAGAGGAATGCGTGATGTACATGGATGTGGATGATGGAAATGATGACGAGTACCTAGACCAGTTTATAGAGCCACTGACACAAAGAGGGACCTCTAGTGAAGTGGAACTCCCTGACTACCTGACAACACAACAAACCCAACAATTAGGTGACGTCATTCATGACTTTACGGACATCCTAAGCAACAATCCCGGACGGACTGACAGGATTGAACACGACCTAGTGACATCCAATGACCACCCCATTAGGCAAAAGGCTTATCGACTACCTCATGCTGTGAGAGAGACAGTAAAAAGGGAGCTAGATGAAATGCTTGAGGCAGGGGTAATTTCCCATTCAGATTCCCCATATGCTAGTCCCTTAGTAATCGTAAAAAAGAAGGATGGGTCACTAAGACTTTGCGTCGATTACCGAAAGCTTAATCAGGTGACAGAGTTTGACGCCTACCCTATGCCCAACATTGAGGCTATCATTGATGAGTTGGGGAAAGCCAAATTCATGACAACAATAGATCTAACAAAGGGATATTGGCAAGTCCCTCTCACAAAAGAAGCAAGGAAGAAATCTGCTTTCATAACCCCATTTGGCCTTTTTGAGTTTAATGTCATGCCATTTGGCATGCAAGGCGCGCCAGCAACTTTTCAGAGGTTGGTGGACCAGGTGCTGCGCGGCGTGAATGAATTTGCGACAGCATACATAGATGATATCATCATCTACAGCGAGTCATGGGATGAACATCTTGCTCATGTGCGGGAGGTGCTTGGTAGACTGCGAGCGGCTGGCTTGACAGCAAAACCGAGCAAATGCAAGTTTGCACGAAAAGAGGTATTATACCTTGGCTTTGTTTTGGGTGAGGGATGTGTCAAGCCAGAGCCTGCGAAGATTGACGCAGTTGTGAATTTCCCTCAACCAGTCACAAAAACTGACGTGCGCGCATTTCTAGGACTGACTGGATACTACCGTAAATTCATCCCTAACTACAGCAAAGTGGCAGCCCCACTCTCAGATCTCACTCGCAAAAACGAACCAAGGTTAGTTAGGTGGAACAGCAAGTGCAGTGAAGCACTGGAGGTACTCAAACATGCACTAGTGAAATCCCCTGTGCTTAGAAACCCTGACTTTGAGAAAGAGTTCATTGTACAGGTTGATGCATCTGACAGAGGTATTGGGGCAGTGCTCAGTCAGAAAGATGAGAAAGGGGAAGAGCACCCCATAGCCTACATCAGCAAAAAGTTGCTACCAAGGGAACAAAGGTACGCCACGATTGAGAAGGAATGCCTGGCAATCGTGTGGGCTATCCAAAAGTTTCAGCCGTACCTGTTTGGGAGGAAGTTCCTAGTACAGACAGATCACAATCCACTCCGATGGCTCCATCAGATGCAGAACCATAATGCTAGGTTAATGAGATGGTGTCTGCAGCTGCAGGCTTACCCCATGCGTGTAGAACACAGAAGCGGGGCTAAAAATGGAAATGCGGACGGTCTGTCACGCATGTAAGCTGTGACTATTATGCAATTATAGCTACTCCTAGTTGTGAGGAATTTGCTCTCTGGTAATAGAATTATGAGAAAATGTATGTTAATGCCTTGTATCTCAGTCATGATAATGATGTTGGTAGAGAACATAATGTAGTCCTGTATAATATGTTAACATCACAAGTTAACCCTCTGCCTTGCTGTTGACTATAAGAGAACTCTCTACCCGAAAACCCCTTTAAAGTACCTAACGATGTGAATTTGAATTTCATCATCACTTGGACACTAAATACTGTTCTGGCCAAGAAGAAGGATTCCGTAAGCATGGATGCCGGACTGTAAATATTTGAACGGCTGCAAGATGAACGCTAAGAAGTTTAGTGAACATTGTTCCTGTGGCCAGGATTGATTTGTCATCATTATACACATTGAATAATGCACTATGAATGATTTGAATTTTGCTTAATCACTATCCAAAGAGTTATGCACTGAATGTGGAAGGAAAGTGGCGATTCAAATGCTACTCGCTCACAGCTGGCTCTCATTTTGCAGGAAGAGATGAACATTTATAATTACCATGTGTATTCTGAGCATTTTCAAGTATGATAATATGATGTGCCAATAACACATATATTGAGCAAGTGCAAAACATGGTGTGAATTTCTGACAGTTCAGTTGGTCAGATGACAAATAATGAATGTGTGTAAATAAGTATAATTACTTTATGTTTAATTCTTTCAACAGGGAGCAGAATTATCTCTTGGTGTACATGATGAATTTAATGTGACTTTGACGCATAATCATTGGTTAATGGAAATGGGTATATGAAAAAGAATGTTGATCTTTATCATTCCACCCCATTTACATTATCTTAAGGAGGGGGAAGTTTGTGACAGAGCGAGTGGATCAATCCTGTGTCATACATGCACCACAAATTGATGATATTGAATATCAGTCATTTGAAAGGATGACATTTCATTTTACAGCATATAGTTAGTGCATCAATACTGCAGCCGCCATATTGGCTCTATGGTATAAAAGGTGATCATTCAGCAGAAAACTGTTTTCTCCTTTGCAAACCATAACATTAAGGGATACAAAGAAATTGTTGAGTTCGCAAACCATAATATAAAGAAATACAAAGAAGATGTTGAGTCTTTGGAAATTTGTGGAAAGTTTCGGCTGTTTCCCCAGTACAAACTGTTACAATCAAATATATAAGAAATGTCGAGTCTGGGGAAACTTATGGAAAGTTTTGGGAAGGGTGCTAGCCCCAGAGAGGAGGGAGAAGCACCACACATATATACATGGGATTTTCCATCATGACCAGCCAGGTGGTAGTGGACAGTCGCTAAGACAAAGTAGAGTGTAGTCTAGTGGTCAGCCTGATGGTCACTTTTGAACAGGCATGATCATGGCCTAAAGCCATGTAACCGACAACTGATTGGAGGATGGTTTGCATAAATTATTAAGGGGTGGAGCATGTAAATGCTATTATATTCATTATGTTGTTGCTAGGTGTTGCTAGGTGGTGCCAGACAAAATTTTCCATAGCACCATGTGCTGCACCCTCAGAATCATTATAAATAGAATGATTTTGTTCTTTGAAGTTAGTTGATTCGAGCATTCATGTATTCATCGGTCACTCATTGAGTGGGAGATACCCACTCTCTTATACCGCACCGGAAGACTTGTGAACTTCATCTACAAGACAATAAACGACCATCTTTGTACATATTGTACATCACTGTCTGCTTCGAAGTTCTTCAAAGTGTCATCGTGTGGTTGTTGAGCGTGAAAGGTACGCCAGTGTGCTGAGAATGCGGCATTGCTGAAAACCATCCAGTTACAATACTGTGTTAGAAATATATTAGTCATTGGTGTGTTTCTCTTTTCTGGACCTAAGCTAATTTTCTAGAAATGGGATTGCATCAAATTAGTATTCTAGAAGACCAGATACTTTTTACAGCAGATATTCCGCGAGTCTTATTTTTCACAAATCGGGACTTTCATGACAGTTTTGCAAGTGGTTAAATTTGAGATGAGTTGAGTAATATCAATGGATGGGAGAAATGTATGCATGTTTTAAAACTTGCGAATAGCATTCGACTTGTGAAATTTGCAAAAATGAAAACCCTGCAATGTATGGTACATATACATTGTAGTTTGCTCAGATATGTTGCAATATCGTGTTGCTATATCGTATTGCCTGTGGTACTGACTGCTTGTCGACATGGCTCTGTGGAAATGCAACATTATCACTCGGTCTTCCTCATGTACATTTCATTTGATGAATTCTCACACAAATGACAAGATAAAACCAAATCATGCATATATTAGATATTATACAAATAGTGCATGCTCTATGATGCACTATACTGGATTAGAGAACGACAAATACTAAATTATCCCGAGTGTTGTTTTGTTTTACCGAGGCCGCAGGCCGAGGTGAATAGAACTGCACGAGGGATAATTTAGTATTTGGAGTTCTATAGTCCAGTACTGGTGCATCAATAGAATATGCACTAATTGTTATAGTAAATAGGTCCCTCAATCTACAATTGTAAATGTCTTTGCCGTAGGTCTAGGCCCTAACCCGTTAGATCTAATTTTAGACTCACCGTACCGGCACTGATTTCTTGCACGCAGAGTTAACCACAACCTACTGTACTGTAGTTTACGTACACAGCTCGCGACGCTGGTACAGCCGCGTATGCCTATTGTACATCACAGAGCAGACTCGCGTATAAACTCCTACATTCTGCGTCCAGTGCTCTACATGCGCGTACGTTGAAATGCTTGGCCTTGTCCTACTACGTCCCTACCTGCGCGAATCTCTGCATACATAAAGCGTAGGCACGCGCTGTAAGCGTTCGGTATAGTGGCACAGTCGTGCCACTGTACCGGAATTTTCCCACAATCACATGGTGCTATCCAGCCAATCACAATGCAAATTTCACTCTACCTATTTACTATATAGATATATAAAGAGGAGGCTTTTCTTCTCTTCTTCATCTCCTTCTCTCTGTCTGTCTGAATTTCCCTTTCTCTTTCGCTCTATATTGACTTCAACTGCTAGAAGTTCATTTCCCGTTTAGCAATTTATTTCTTTCTCTCTCTCCTTTTTTTTTCCCAGGTCAGTAGTGGATCAGGGTTTGGACTACATCAAAGGAATTCAGAAGGAAGATGGATCATGGGAAGGGTGAGTGTGATGGCGCATAGGTGATGTACACTTACTTGTGTGTATGTGTGTGTGGATATCAACAATTACTGCATCCTTTTCCATTCATGGTCAGGCCCTAGGATACCCGTCTTCCCTAATTGAGCGGTTTCAGCTTCACCCTAGCCTTCATTCATCTGGCCTTCCACTCTCCAGATGCCCATTACACATCACAAGGGATATGAACACCGAGCACTTTCCTCTGTTGCTCTTCACCTATGGAACTGCCTCCCATTATTTCTCGGTGAAATTGACAATTTTGAGCACTTCAAAGTTTTACTCAAGACTCACATTTTTTCACCAGACATTCAGCATTCAAATACTAACTCATCTTGAGGAGCCTGCACCTTTGAATGTATCTTTAAAATAGTTATATGGTATGAAAATTATGCGAATTCTGCAAGGAGCCCGGATTCATGAAAACATAATTCCCACGAAAGTGTTTTTTTTTTTTTTTGGGGGGGGGGGGGGGGTTTGTTTGTTTTTTCTACGCAATCCAACATTTGGTGTACTTGTAATTTTCTTCTTCATTTTCGGCAATTCGCGAAAGCTTCTAGCTGCAAAAAAAAAAAGGCCAATTAGCTCCAATTGGTGACAGTTTCATGTCGCAAATTTTTCTGGTTTTACAGTAGCCTTTTTTTCTTTGTTTTCACCACTGCTTTTGATTCATACAGATCCTGGGGTGTGTGTTTCACATACGCCACCTGGTTTGGGCTGGAAGGCCTTGGATGTATGGGACAGCGCTATGATCTGGAGTGAGTGCTACACAAATAAGATTATGTGCTCTTAAGACTTATTTTCTTTATCCAGTGAGCATCATTAATGAGAGAAACGTGTGGGCTGCAGTGATAGTGAGGAGCTTAGTATTAAAGATAGATGGAAGAATGAGATATATAATGTATGTACATGTCAGGCTTTCTGTAGAATCTTTTTGCCTTGTGCTGTATAGCAGACTCCCACTACAGCGAAGTCCTCAGGAATATCAGTTTTCTTTCGTTATATCAGAATTTCATAATAACCAAACAAATTAACAAATGAATAAAAATACATCGAGCGGATAATGTTGCAGCCTGAATTTTTACTTTGTTGTAACCAGAATTTCTTTATAACTATGTTTGTTATAACGGGAGTGCACTGCATCTGTTCCTCAACCAGCACGGCCACTCCGGAGGCGAAGAAGGCTTGCGAGTTCCTCGTCTCCAAGCAGATGGAGGATGGTGGCTGGGGGGAGAAGTTTGACTCGTGCGAGGAGCGGCGTTACGTTCAGGCCGACACCTCCCAGATCGTCAACACCTGCTGGGCCTTGCTAGGTCTCATGGCTGTCAGGTATGTGTTACCATGGAAACCACATCTATATCCCCAACCCTGAGTTGCTGTTGTAGTAATTTTTGTCTTTTTACTGCTATCAACATCGTGTGCCTTCACAATCAAATTTGCTGTGCAGAAAACCCCAAAATATTGCTGGCAGAAGAGCTATTTTCCCACGATAAAATATGTGCTTTGAGCAGTTTCTGCAAGAGTTCAACCTGGGTTGTTTTTTTTTTTTTCTTTTTCTTCTTCTGCCCATATTACTCCACATTTCACTCAATGAAGCTAACTCATAATGCAGGATTTGTTCCATTAAAGATTAAAAAACAGTGTCCTTTCTACCTTATTTTTCAGTGGCCCATTACTCCAGTACAACCTTTTTATTTTTCTGAATGGAAATGTCAGGTCCTGTTTTTTTTTTTCAAGCCTTTAAAGTAATTTTGACAGTTTAACAAAAAAGAAAAGTAAAAATCATTGTCACTAATTGATACTGATCCATCTCATATGATGATAAAGAGTCTGGTATCCATCTCTGTGGAATGAGATGGAAGCCAGAATTGATAATCATTGACAACTGGTGGTATAAATGTGGACATCCTCATAACTTCTCTCAGGTACCCTGACCGCACGGTGATCGAACGGGGAATCAAGGTCATCATGGACAGGCAGTGCGAGAATGGGGACTGGCCGCAGGTAAGCTTTCAGTGGCAGAAAAATGACCGGAGACTACACTTTCCTGTACCGTTGACAGTCCTGTATGCATTTTTACCTGTGATAATACTGTAGAACAAGGAATGTTCGTGTGCATTTTCATTATAAGCATTTGGCTTGAGCCAAGTTTCGTGAAATTAACATGCACACAAAAGTTCTTGTCTACACTGTGCATTAAATGGCAGAGGCAATTCGCGAAAAATGTCATGCTGTGAAAAAGGCAGTCGGCACCAATTTGTGAAAATTTCATACTGTGAAAATATCTTGCTTTTGAGTAATGCTCGCTGTAAGAGATCATGTGTCAATATGCATTCATTATTTGATATCTCTTGGCTGGCAAGGTGTGTCACAAACATGTATGCAGTCAAAGTTTTGTAAGCCATGGGCTCAAGTCAAACTACCTTTAAAAATTCCAGACAAGATGTATGTTGATGTTTTGTGTTGATAAATAATGGTTGCACTGTTTAATTTTTCTTTCGCTTCATCTAAGGAATCTATCATGGGCGTGTTCAACAAGAGCTGCGCCATCAGCTACACCAGCTACCGAAACGTCTTCCCCATCTGGGCCCTTGGCCGCTACTCCAGGCTCTACCCGGAGAGCGCCACCAGCAGTCCTGATGTGGAGAGGTCCGACAGCAGCAATGGGGAGGATTGGGAGAAGCTATGATGCAGTAACTGTGATTCAGATGATTGTGACTGCTGCTATAGATGCAGGAAATTCTCATTTCATGGACAAAAATAAGTATGTGTGCAAGAATTTAGGCATTTTAGCACAAAAATGAATAGACTGTACCCCATGGCCAGTTTCATTTCTTTGACAGTCTGACAAGATATCAAAAGTGTAAATCTAATGGCAGCTGATAGGTTTTGCCTATGTGTAGTTAGGAAATGTTGAATTTTCCAGCCCATTTGCAAACACAACAATACAGAACTTGCATTGAAATTGCCTGTGCTTTCAGAAATTTAGTCTCTACACTATACTTCATATACATCAGTTTGCATGTTTAGGAGATATAATATGTGAAAATTTTCACATTCCATGGGTCACAAATGTATTGTACAGGGTAGATGTTTGGGTGTACATGTTGATGTGGGAGCACTATTAACCTCCAATGATTGATGCAACAGTAGGCCATGTTTCTCATGAGAGTGTTCATTTATGTCTACCTGAGTAGTCTATGATTTGAAGACTCAGAAATATTTCTTTTTTTTTTTTTTGGGGGGGGGGCAAATGTTTAATTTAGGATTATTAGCAATTTGATCATTCAAGAGAAGAAAAGTATTGCTTTATACTATGTACGGTCTAGAACTACATGCATACCCAATATGCAGAAACATAATTGTCTTGTAAGAAGAGTGGGACATGACTTAACCTGAGGAGGCAGATGATAAAACTATGTATTACAGTTGCAACGTTGGTGTCAACCTCTCCAAAATGCTCAATTTTGTAAGGCTCTGGAACTGAAACTTTTTTCCAGCTGCCACAATTATGACATACTAACTTATTCCTTGGATTGATGTTCATGGAATATTGAGCATACATGTACATTCTGCTCATGTAACATGTAATGATATTCAGGTCAAGTGTATCTTTGTGGAGAAACAGAAAGGTAATTTTGGTTCATCATTATCATAAAATGTTAATACACAGAATTCAACCACTTCAGAATAATGTTATACACAGAGATAAAAAAAAACAGGTATTTTTCCTTACTTTGGGATAAAAGGTATGAATACATCTAAGTAGTTAAAATCAGTGATGTGTAATACAAGAAGTGATGAGAAAAAGAAAATGTGGTTATGCAATTTTCAGTTGACCAATCAAATAATTGCAGTTACATAAAGGTGTTATCTAAAATATTGTACGCTGTGTATTTCTGAGAACTTTAATGCAAATTTTCAATGAGTTTCCAATGCAAATTTTCAATGAGTTTCCATGAAGCAAAGTGTAGATTAAGATATATTACAGTGTATTTGAACTGCCATGGTTTATGATAGGTGGTACATGTATGTGTTGCTCATGTACCCCCAGGAGACCAATAGCTTAGCCAGGGCTCCACACTAACGGTGGCCCGGTGGCCCAGGGCTACCAAAATTTCAGAAATGAAGAATTTGGTGGCCTGATCAAGCCACCAAAAAAGGTCGGATGTTTGCCTTTGGGCCACCAGAAATAAAAGTTAGTGTGGAGCCCTGGCTTAGCATGAAACAAATATATAGGCTGTTATATAGTATGCATGTTTTCCAGTTGTGTGGGCTGTCCTTAAAGGATACTGTTGCCTTGTAACCAAATACTCGTGGTAAAATTGTCGTCTGTGGTGGCTTGAAATTTGTGAAAAGAAACTAACCCGAAAGATGACAGACAACGATCGCATTGCTTTTACACATTTTTTTAGTTGACGGAAAGTCAACAGGAATATGAGTCATTATTGCTTTAGCTGTGAGAGATGAAGAAGCGATATAGCTTTGTGATAACTTGATCGATTCATTTTACAGTGGATACACAAACACACAACATGCTGCTTTGTAGTTATCTGCGTAAATGCCATGTCCTGTCTGTCTGTGTTTCATTTTGACTGTTGGCAATATTGAGAGATTAAGTGGTCATGGAAGACCTTGGTGTATTTTTGTAAAAAATCTTTGACTAGGGCCAAAAGAAAAACATGGCAAATGAATGAATAAAGATAACAGATTTAGTGTGTTTTGCCTGCCATAGTAGACTGGTTAGAGAGTGCAACAAACATTATCTTCTGTCCATACTTGAGCAAGCCATTAGATGCTATTTTTTTATTTTTTAGAAGCCAAATTTGGTCAGCTACTTGTGTTCAGATGATGTATGTTTTTGCCTTGCAGTAAGACAGAATGTGTATTTCAAACATGGTCTTGCCATATTCACGGTTCATTAATTCAAAGCTTGGTGTGTTAGATTCTGATGAAATTAGACATCATAAGTAAAGTTACAATAATTGGCCAACTGCGACTAGTGATTGTCAAATAATTTGGAAAGGTGCAGCTGTTAGCGTGTATCCCAAGGGTGGTGATGTAGGCTCAGTTGGTGGGTTTGGTGTGTATTCTGAAATGCTTAATATTAAACAATGCATCACTGTGAGCGCATGATATTGACTGCAACATGGATACGTTATCATGGTCATTTTCTTGTGTGGTTGTCTGGTGATTCATTCTGGGCTTTGAAAATGAGCTGCATGATGTCTAAAGGTTGTGATGTGAGAGGAGGAGAAAGGCAGACTTTGATGAGTAATCAGCAACCTGCAAAAGAGTTGAAATATACTATTCAAGCTGTTTTCTGCCATCTAAGAGGTAGCAGTCTAGAAATCTGAACAGTGTAATAAAATGTAAAGAAAATTCGACATATTTTCAAATTCTAGGTCTCAACGCAGTTACCAGTAAATCAGCATGCACAGTGCCAGGCAGGCCATTATAAGCAGGGCCTAGGGCATGACACTATCACATGTACACAATTTCTGAAACATAAATCTGCACATCAAAAGGTACAAAATGAAAACTGCACACAGCCATCTAGTAATATATATTGTAGTTGGAATGTTTATTGAGGTCTTTACATGAAAGACATATCAAAGTCAGCAATATCACAACATGCACACGCATACATGGGCGTGAACATGCCACACCACACACACACACACACACGGGACGGCATATCAAGATGAAAGGGATATTTACTTTTTTTTTAAAGTTGTCTTGCGTGAAATTGGTGAAATCAAGGCATAGACTTGAGTAAAATCTGATGAATACTAGTAAGCAAAGATCAGATGGTAATTGGTATAAATGTCTGAGAGTCATTTAAGTATTATGTCAGAAATAGAATATTTTCACAATAGCAGTCTCGGTCACATGAGCAAAAACCATGCTAAAATTGTTTCCACTTTCATCATAATATTTCTATTTCTTGAAGAAATTATAATAGCCTCAATGTGTGTCTGAAGGCCACTGCACACTCTGCGACTTTTGGTCACACGACTAACCAACTTTGGATCTGAAATAAATCACAATAGCCTCAGAATAAATACGCTTATTTATTTCAGATCCAACATCTGTCAGTTGTGCGACCGAAAGTTGTATAGTGTGCAGTGGCCTTAACATGACGACTGTTTAAGACGTCTTTCAAGAAAGTGTGAAACATATGTGACTCAGAAAGTGGGTAAAGAATACGGGTGCTTAGTGAACATCCTGATTAATGTTCTATCAACCACTCTAGCCTGTTATCCATGGGAACCAGCTGTGCCACAGATTTATACACATGCTCCAGTCCATGACATGCTTTTTGCATGTAAAACACACACCATGTATGATTCAAGGTAATACCATCTACAAAATGGAGGCAATAGAGCACATGGTGTCAGCTTTGGTTGTCTTGTAAACATTTTAATGCAGGTAAAAACCCTTTCAATTTACACAAAACTTATGAAATCAATCAAAACTCCTGTACAAATTTTTCAATTGCAGCAAAATTGGACGGATATCAGATTTTCAATACTTTTTGTGTCTTTTGGGAATGAACGTCACAGTACTTTTTTTTTTCTCACCAATCTTGCATAAACCCAGCCATTTAAGCTGATGTAAGGTCTCAATGTTTTAACCTTCCTATGACCACGAGAAGGGATGATGGGAAGGAAATCTTCATCACCAATGTGCCTTGCCAAGGAGCACTTCCAGTTATTCCTATAGTGGTACAATGTATTACAACATGAAATACAGGATCGGGGACTACACTTGCGATGAAAACAAAGGTACAGCGTATTGATCTTCGTTTGCACAACTCTGCAGAAGTAAGGCCAAAAAGTCACAGGACTCCTGACTAATTTCGATATTTCTGTCACCTTCAGCTTCGCGGTTCATATCTGGTTCATACTTAACAAGTCATGTTAAACATTGTGAGATACTGTAAGTAGCTTCCAATCCAAGAGTTACTACTCACACAAAGATTACACTTTTGCACAAATTGATATATTTCTCTTTTCCAGAAAAAAAAAAGAGATGAAAAATAAGAGATGACACATTTAGATTGTGTAAGGATTGCCAAATGATAAGGGTTCTCGATTTGCACAACTCTGACTTGGGGACGGCTGCCTGTGTTCATAGGCATGCAAGCGCCTGATGGTATGGGTTGGCAGCAAAGGGTCTGGAAGACGGCAGACTACCTAAACTCATCATCACCAAGACCTGATAAATGCAGGCTATAGAGGGCATTTCCCGCCAGAGCTAGATCTGCCATTGCCGCCGACTCCGAGTCTGCGCTTGTCGTTGGAGGGGTTCGAGATGGTCTGGTTTTAACCTTTGACCTTGGGTGATGGCCAGAGGTGGTGGACGATGACAGCTGGCTGCTAGGAGGCTTGCTGGTGCCAAGAAGCTGACCACTAGGAGAACCAAGGAAGAGTGTTTCCAAGGCCTGACATAGGGAGGGGAGATGACACTCAACATTTTAGGACAAAAGTAGGAGTCAAATTGTGACCATAGATTTATTCAACTATAAATGCACTGAATTTAATATCTTGAAATCAGCAAGAAATATTGGGAGTCTTCACCTCTAATGACGTACACATTTAGTTGTGCATAATAATTTTCGACATTATCTTGCTTGCGAGTCTCCCTAGGAAGGTATTAGCTGTTTGAAAACCTCCTACAGCTTTAAAAATATGAAGTATTAAAGATAAGAGAAGCTACTGGAAGACATTATCTGTGTTCCTTTGAGTTCTTGCAGCTAATCAGTTGCAGAACATCACCAAGTGACATGCAACTGAAAGCTCATTTTATATCAATTTTCTAATCAGGTGTTTTTGCAAACTCCCAAATTCCCTCCATAAAGTGGCTTGCTATGAATGGTAATCAATGTTAAAAAAGTATACAGTGACCACGTAACATATTTCATGATTATAAAACAATCAGAAAAGCACACATGATGATGTGAGGCTTCTCAAATAGAGGTTGGATGTACTTCCTTGTTCAAATGGATCTTCAAGAGTATGACTTGAGTGAAGACTTTGTACTGTACAATACTTCCCCCAATGACTGAGACAAACCAACATGAAGGAGAGAGCCGAGAATACCAGCATCATCAGCTCAGAGCCTTACCTCTAGTTTGCTCCCTGCTGAGCCCTGCTGGAGTCTGTCTCTGGACCCAGACCGAGCTCTACCAGTGCTGGAGCTCCGTGTCCGCCTACCACCCGCAGCTGGTCTCCTGGCCACTCTGCCCCTCTCCCTCACGCTGCTGGGAGAAGCACCCCCATTCTCCGATGGAGCGTTCCGACCCGACAGACCGCTGGGTGCACTGCTGCTGCTGTGATGGTGCAGTCCGATGGGGGTCATAGCCTCCTCGCGGGGAAGGGGAATGGAAGCGACATGAGTTCTAGTTCTCTCTGTGGCGGTTGGGGGTACGGGGGGTCTATGCCCAATCATACTCCCACCGCTGCCTGACGGCGGCTTGTGACTGGTGCTCTCACTGGCATTGCCAATTTGCAGGCGGTCCAGCGCCCCTCTATTCGATACATTCTCCATTTCTGATACGTTGTAGTCCACTGCATTTGCATTCGCGATGTGGTTGATGAGATCTTCATGTGGAGGCACTCTCCGATTCGAGCCAAGATTTGGGATGCTTGATGGTTCAACGGACATCCCACTTTGTCGTCTTCTCTCGTCTCTCCTTGAAGAACCCTGAGAGTTTCCACCTCGTCTTTGTTGGCTGGGACTGGTAAATTTTAAATGAACCATACAGAGTATATGATATGATCGATAAGATGAAATAATTGCAGTCCAAATACATTTGCCATCTCATTTTTATCTCATCATTTACTCCAAAAATCATATTTGAGATGTATGGCAAGAAACAGCATGTAAACTGTTTTCTATGGCAAAGTTCCTGGTAGTCCTCATTTGTGTTCACAGATATCCTTTCTGATTTAACAATGATTTATTAAGTGTAATCCCTCAAATTCCTTTGTTGAAATGAGCAGTTCCAGATATGATTCCAATTTAAAGTGCATTGCAATTAACACTGAAATATTGAAAATGCTGATTCACTACAGTTGGAAGGACATGCAGCACACAAATCATATCAAATCTTATATCAATACCCATTAGTCTACATTGGGACCCTATATTGATGCACACTCTGTTTTACTCTATTTAATTTGAGCTAAAAATCATTGGACAATATGGATGAAGATGTTTCCTCTACGTACCTTGGATGTGAGATGGCTCTAGATAAGATGCCAGACCCTGTCAGCTGGAAGCCTGCCCCCAAGCCCATGGCCTCCCCAGTGGCATCAGGACCCCTGTCTGCTAGGTGACCCCCTCCCAATGTCCCCGGTCGAGCTCTCCTGCTCCCCTGATCTCTCCCGGCCAGCTTCACCACGCCCAACCCCGGTATCTCCAGAACTGGCTGGGACTCGCCGGGCCCGCCCTGACGATCGTTCTGAGTCTTCGGCTTCTTTTTGGCCGGTCGGTGTCCATTCACAGCTCCCGTGACAGGGTTCCATACGACTGTCCCGTCCACGGGGCAGGTCGGGTGTTCGTGGAGCAGCCACTGGTCTATGCAGCTTGCATGGAACTGATTTGTTACAGGTAAAGGGGGAAATCAGATATAAACTTATGATGTGTAACATATTTGCAGGATCTTGCAGATATGTACACTTTTGATTCAACTCAAGTTTGTATGTGTGGTGACATTCCATTTACTGGATCTTGTCAAAAACTGCTCAATTAAAACAATATTCTTAATAACATTCAAAAGCAATGAATGACCTGAAATTCATCTTACCCAACCTAGCACAAAATTTCTACGTATATGGTACATCTGTGTATCCAATCAGTAGCACAAAATTGATGCATGGACTGTGTACTACCCATTAGCCTCACTATTTACTTTCTGCAACAGACATGAGAACAGAGACTCCAACTCTCCCGTTTTCGACGGGAGATCTCCCGCCGAAAACCCATTTTTGCAAAATCTCCCGTTCTCCCGCTGGAGATTTGATTTCTCCCGCCCTGGCTCTGTGTCTCCCGGTGGAAAGCATTTCTTACTTATTGCTATCGTATGTTGAAAAAAATAAGCCTTAGATAGCACCAGAGAACATCTAGAACCCTATACACGTGCTTCGCACACATCAACTTGGAGTCTCCCGTTTGCTAGGGGTTTCGGGCGGGAGAATCTCCAGATCAGAAGGTGCTTGGGGTTGGAGTCTCTGTGAGAATGAAGTCCATTAAGTGAGATTAGCTGTCATCCACATTACTAAAAATCTGGGATTTGCTCACATCAATTACGTCTATGAGCAATAATTAAAGGGCAGCTTTGCCCACAAAACGGTCAAGTGCAACAAAACAATCCCATCGTCATTTTCTTTGACCTCTATGAGAGTGCTACCTTGTGTCTGCAGGGCAACTTCCTGACCAGCTGACCGACGGTGTAGGAGCGAAGACACACCCGACACTGAGTGCCCAACGAGAGGAGCCCACTTCCATCTCTGACCGTCTCCACAGGGAATGACTTGACGATGTGCTCCGGCACCGTACCCACCTGGTTGGCTGCTTGGCTGGAGGATTTGAATTAACAGCAAATCAAAATTTGAGGATATCAATAACAGTAACTTTCAGGTTTCATGGTAACTGGCATATACTGTAACACCAAAAATTTTCGCATGAAGGAAATTTCCGCAAATTTTACAAGTAGCCAAGTTTCACGAAAATAGAATGCGCACAAAAGTTTTTGTCTATACATAATGTATCGAATGCCAGTCGCCAAGTTGAAAAAGTTTCATGGCACAAAAATGCCGTCAGCTCCTATTCACAAAAGTTTCACCCTATAAGTGTTTCTGGTTTGACAGTAATGTGAGGCTTATTAAGGCCATGACATCATTATCTCATCTAATTAACATGATGTGGCTGCCACTAAATCATAATATTGCTACCACATGCTAAACCCTCATATTTTGTAACTGATATCTTTGGTCCAACTTTACTGAAACTTTCATCATTCTGTTTGTTTGCATTGCACACTATTCATAAAGGTCAAATTGGGAATGACGTGGAATTTCTTTCTAACACTTTGTGTGCTGTGAGTGCCAACTGGCACAGGAAACCCCATAGTATTGTATACACTGTCTGAAGTCCCTGAGACAGAAAGGGTTAAAAAGCAGCACAAAGAAAAGGAGGAGATGGAATGGACACAGTGTTGCTGCCCTCACCTGTCAAGCTGGAGCAAGGTGTCATAGTCCTCATCCGTGATCTCTCGGTTCTGCAGGTCTGACATGACGGCCGACGGCAAGGCGCCCCCGGACCCTCGTTGTGCAGGGCGCCATCTTTGGCTGGATTTCTGGAAAGCATGAAGAAATGATAGAAAAAAAAATATCTGAGATTTAAAATGAAAATTTCATTAACAAATTCTAACAGGAGGGAGCACTGTACTGGATGTACAACTGCATTTTCCACAAATCCACATAAACTTTCTAAATGTAGGAGCACTCATGGGCTGAGACCATTGGGGAAAAGTCTGTTCTCTATTTCAGCTTCAGTGTACTTTTGAGAAACTACCAGTACAATTCCAGACTATTATCTGTTTCTTTAACACACTGAGGACTGGCTGATTTTGCAATAACACGCATTTCCCAAAGACACCTTCCCGAGTATATTTGGGACTAGTCTTCAGCGGGTCAAGGGAATGTGATCATGTAATTATGGACATCACAAAATATTTGCATAGAGTACTATCCTAAATGGGTAAAAGTGTATTCACATTCCAGTTATGTGTCTATGCATGTAAACACATCACTCAACCTATCACAGCATCTGAATGTTTGTCGCTATAATGTCAAAATCATCAACATCAACCCACACTAGAAAAAAGATAAAAGTGGCATGTAATTTTACTCTCAACCAGTGGACATCCTGCTTGCATATCTGTTCATTATTTGTTTTATTTTTATGTTGCCATAGCAATTTTGCCTCACTGCCCCCCCCCCCTTCCCCCCCCCCCCCCCCCCCCCCATGGGGGCTATGAAGCCTTGCATACTATCAGCATCACTTTTATGAAGACTGAACAGTGTGAAGTGCACAGTGTCCATCACATACCTGTCTGAACTGGAAGGGGTGCTGCATGTGGGCATTTCCACTGAAGCAGTTTTGGCAGAGGTGGTAGTCGGGACACGTTGTGCACCTGCAGGTAAAGAGAAAACGGAGGAGCACAACACACATAGTGATACATGCTGAAGCAGCGGCAGGAAAAGTATCGATTACACACATTGCATCACTTACCAGTATACATATGAATTGTCTACTAAAATATTTTTATGGCAACCTATACATATAATTCATATTTACATGAGCCTAATTTCAAAAGAGCATAAAGTCTAAGGTTTGAGAGTTGTTGTTTTGTCTTTGTCTCTTTCGTTAGGCCATACTTTGTAATGCAAGATGGTAAATACTTGTTATTCCTTACTGTGCAGTTGAAGAATGCGTGGACAGAGTTGTTCCTGGTAAAAGCACACGTTATCACCACAGGGCACCAGCAACTTTTCATCAAATGCAAGTTTTCATCCAGTACCCATTACCTATCCCCATTTATTCATCACATCAAAAGGCTTTGGGTGTTTACAAAAGATTTTTAATGTACATCTTTATGGCTTCAGTAAATTGAAAATGCTGCATTCACTTGCTGCTTAGTTTCCCTCAATTTCATTTCACTAACAGTGAAATTCCACACCCCCTTCGGGTTGGCTTGTATGCATACAGTAACATGTATCACACATAATTTTGGCAGTTTCTTCAAGATTGGATGCAATCTAAAAAATTCCTGGAATTTCAAAGTTTAACATACGTTTTTTCTTAGTCATAAGCTTTTCATCCTTTTTTTTTTCTTTCCGAAGGACCCACATATTACAAGCATAGTCTTTAAAGTGCCCCCCCCCCCCCAGTTTTAACACGATTCTTCCACTTCTAACAATAAGTGAAGTTAAAGCAGCAGTACCAAGGCAACAATCTCTGCATGAGCTCTACGCTCAGGGGGTAATTCAGTGAGTGGTGAATGTTAGCAAATTTGGGGAATTCTAGTGACTTTTAGGTTTCGTCAGGGTTCATAAACATTTGCAATAAAAAACGCAAACAGTTTTTCTTGTTGCAAAGAAATTTGGAACATGCCTATTCCGTTCCATTGCAAGAACTCACTTGTAGCATTTTCCTGATATCGGCGACTGGTTACACGCGTCACATGCGATGCCCATGTGGATGTCGGCCCTCTCCGCCCGCGTCTTCTGCAGCGAGGCATTTCGGTACTCGGCCTCCAGAATGTCGATCTGACCAAAGTCCTCCCTACAGAGGGGGCACTTCAGCACTGTTTCGCCAGTCGACTTCTGGTGGTCGGCCCACACCTTCATGCACTTGATGTGGATGCTCTTTGCACAGCCAAACCTACAATTTTTCACACACACACACACACAAAAAAAATGCTGACATTTTAGCAAATCAATAATTTAATGCATTTTCACTTTTATCCTGCAAATTTCTGGCATAATATGGGTGTTTGTAAATGTTGCTGGTAAATTCAAGATCATACAATTGACAGTCTACAAATAAACACTCTGCATTAGATATGGCACAAGACCTATGGGCAGGAAAATAAAAAACGATCATCAAAACCATTTACACAACAAAATACTAAGTACCATGAAACTGCTTTACTTCATAGTCATTTGACTTCACTCAATTAGACATATACCCATTATCAGCTGGGGTGGTGGGAGAATCACAATCTTCAAAACTATTTACACATCAAAATATCGCAATGAAAATGCTAACCTTCATAGTCATTCAACTTCAATCAGTTAAAAATGTATCAATGTGCAAATTCAGATTGCGTAAGTACACATGGGCAGCTGTACAACATCACCGTGATTATACATATGCATCATACCTTACAATGAAATAGACAGAGTCACCATTAATTGATCTCAGGTGTTTCATTATGAATTGCCACATTTGCTTGGTGGATTCAAGTTTCTATGTCCTCTTGCAACCCTGAAGATTAGTTTCCTTTCATAAGCTGGTACATGTATATCATAAAGCTAGGTAATTCAGACCTTTTCTCCAAATAATAAAACTGGGAAAAAAAAAATTTGATGGGGGGGAGAACAATACTAAAGATTTCCAGTGAATCTATTCAGACTAAAATTTAAAAAAAAAAAAAAAAATCCAGTCAATTTCCTCTGTACAAAAGGGGAGCATATGCTTGAGTGACATGGCATTAGTTTTTCATCTCTTTGGAAAAAAAAAATTGATTTGATAAACAATGTTTGGAAACATGATTCTTCAACCATGAACATATTCTCATCTACAGGAGATCATCCTTGGAGTATGCTTTGCTTGCAGACATGCAAAATATACACTAAATCATGGTATAGAGAGAGGGGACTACACCTTGGAATCTAGGTCCCTTACCTACAGTAGGTGACAGGCTCCCTATTCCCAAGCAGTTCATCCTGACAAATCGGGCAGACATCCTCCTCAGTAATCTCTCTTTGCTCCAGGATCTCCCTGCCGTCGCTGTGCTGGTAGGCATTGCCCTGCCGGGCGGCGGTCCTGGCGATCCGCTCGGCCGCCGCCCGCCTCCGCGGATCCTCCCGCTTGGCCAGGCCGCGCAGGACTTCGTTGATCTCGCGCTCCACCAGCCCCTTCTGGAACGACACTGATTGGCAGCAAGCATACACACCGAATCAGAGAAAAGTAACTGGCATTGTCATTATGCACATCTTGCACACACTTGCTATGTGGGGCTCTCACTGTGAGTTCTCGCAAAAACTCACAAAATGATACATCACAAAAGAATTCAATCATCCAGTAGCATCAGCTGTACGATATTCACTAGTTATGTCAACAGTCAAAGGAAGCATATTGTCAATATTGTCAGAATCATTATAATTTTTCAACAGTTTTAAAAGTGTCTGGCAACAGTAATATCAGGAAATGGGAATAAGAGAAGAAATGTGCAAGACATACCAGTACACAGCTACCATGAACAAAAGCATGGATCCTCTTCAAACATGTTAACACACCATTTTAATGAAACCATGAAATGTCGACAGTGTAATGATTCTTATATTTCAGGTTCCAAATGAAACCAATATTTGATCCTCCTTCTACATCACTGACATTGCATTGTATGGGCATGGAAGGCAGGTACTAACAGTAATCAACTATTGGGAATCAAGCCAAATGGACTTAGTAAAGGCATACTGAAATTAGACTTACATGGATTGTGTCTGTCCACACGAAACTTCTTCAAGAGAACCCTGAAAGAGTGCAACATATTGACGGTTGTCAGTGGGCATAGCTACTGATCAAGGCTGTCCATCACAAGTATGTTCTCAAGCACGACATGCTACAAGATCTGAAGCAATGCATGGATTTATCACACACGAAAGAAAAATTATGGAAAAACTTTACATAACACTCATCATTCTTCAGTATGACTGTATACAGCACACGAAGACTTGCACAGACAGTTATCCAACTACCATCAATTTCTTGTTAAAACCAGTCAGAACACATGCCTTTTGACACACAATTCTTACATATTACTCTGACACTTTTTTTCAGTCACACATAACAGAGACCTTTCAAAATACATGTATGCCATTGCTTTGTATTACCTGCACTGGAAGACCTATAACTTGTCGTTAAATGATGCCTCAAATATTCAAAGCTTACCAGTTTTTAGATGTATTTTTCAAAAATAATTTCGTTAATGAATCACATTACTAGGAAGTTACCAAACAAAAATTCCACTGACAAGACTTCTTACCAATACCATAAGAAAAATACTTAAGACCTATGGTCGATGTGCTTGACTTGCAGTCAACCTGATGTCTTAATAAAAAAAAATAAAAAAAATAAAAAAATCAGTCTTACCAGCAGATGTGTTTACATAGTTCTTTTTCCCTCAGGAAGACAGAGCATGTGCATTTATGGGGATCTCCAAGAAATACCTGAAGACATTGAAAAAGAAAGCAAAATGTGTGACAACCTCATTGTTCGACTATAAAGAAGTTGGAAAAAATCATATTTAACGTACTCAACTTCTACTTTTTGACAAGCATAGAGAGTAGGCCATCTATTGCAATCAATGAACCATTTTTTTTTTTTTTTTTGCATAAATAAAATCTTAGAACTTAAAATTTAGAAAATGGAATCTAAAATCTTAGAATTGCTCTTGCTGTATGATTTCTTTTCAATACTGTAAAAGTGGAAATTTTTGCGGTGTTGAAATTTTCGCGCATTTCGCGCAACCAGAAACTAGCGCGAAAATAAAAACACACGAATATTTTTGCTTGCCATACGTTCCTGAGCGTGATGTCTTGATTCCACGGAATTAAAAACACGCGAAACTCTTCTGACCCGGCCTAGCGCGAAAAATTAGTCGCGCGAAAATGTCCACTTTTACAGTAGTTGAAAAGTATAAAATTGAAAGAGTCTCAGAGAGATAGGAGTTCATCCCTTTGAGTCATAGTGAGAATTGTTACAGTACAAAAATGGCTGTTGCTGGCTTAACAGTATTTATGAAGGGCCTGTCACAAAAGGGAATGAAATAAATCTTTGGGAACTACCATGCCTAACACAGGCAGTTTGGTGAAATTCAGACAGAGACTACACACTATGTAAATAATCCAGAGAACTCCACCAGATATTTGGAGTTTATCAAAAGGGGACTACTCTGTGATGAATAGATACTACAGAAATACATAAATGAAGAAATTAGACAAAATTTAAGAAAAACCAATAACAAATAGGACTGAATGAATGAATGAATGAATGAATGAATGAATGAATGAATGACTTAATCCATTAATTGATGAACAGGTAACATTACGTCTTTACTGAGCTCACAAGAAGAATAGATGCAAGGGAACTTACTTTGATTTTTTTGCTCTCGCCTTCTTCCTTGAGCAAGAAACCCGTGGGCCCCGTCTCCCGAAGGATGTAGATGGTGGCCGACTGAGCCTCATCCTGATGCCAGGAGACGGCGTCGGATACAGTTCTCTGCCACGGGACACTCCTGATGGCCATTCCCACAACACTCTTCACTCTACTCGTCCTCCCCCGAGACTTCCGACTTCCTGCCTCATTTCATGGCATCGACAGCATTGTCCTCGACTCTGAGGGAAGAAAGGAGAAAGAAACCTACATACAACACTAGTTCTGAGGCACTGATTTTCTGTGTAGAACCTTCTGTTTAAAAAAAAAGAATAAAAATAAAAAATGAAATAAAATGTGGAGAACATGTTTCTTTGTGTATGGTTGGGGCACCACCTATCAGCAGGGCACCTTCACATCGGCACCCAGCGTATCATGGCTGTTTGCGTATAGAACGAAAAGGTACGCGCGGGATTAAGTGTCATTAGCTATAAAGACAATAAAAACGAAGAAACAAAAATCAAACTCAAACAAACCAAGCTAAAAATTACACATCTGCTCAGTAACGACGCATGGCTGTGAAATTCACGTGTATTACCTATATGTGGTGAAATTCACGTGTATTACCTATGCTGTGAAATTCACGTGTATACCTATGGAGGGGAGGGGGTGCCGATTGCAAGGTACCCTTTTTAGCTGCACGAAGAAAACGGAACGCACGCACTAAAATTGCGCTATTTTAAAACGGAGATTCATAATCAACGAGACGGTCACGACATTCAAAACTGCAGTATTTATGGCATATTTGAGGTAAGAATTAGGCGAATTTGTGTTATATTTTTAGAATAAACAAGCTACAGATCCTTAGGGTGACGATAGGTGGTACCCCCAACCCTACTGTATACGCCATAAATTTAGCGAGTCAAATTTGTTGTAAATCGGGACTTCCTGACAATTTCGCGTGTGGTCAAATTCACGATTTTGGAGTGTACCTCTAGGCCTACCTTCGCCTTCTAACGTTATCGCCGGGGTCTACATGGACTGAGCTGAGCCTGAAAGGGGGAAGGGTATTAACGTGCCGAGCTGAAAAATACTGTTTATAATTTAGTCCCAACATCAACATGTCATAAACCCTGGACTAACCCCTAAAGTATAGGAGTATAGACCCCACCACTGCGTGTCCGTACAAATACTACGGCGGCTCGCCCGTTTATACTCGTGAATTCAGCCCCACCGTGTGGCGTTCATCGGTAGGTAAGCATGGCGGTGGGGCTTTCTTCCACAGTATAATACTCGTGAATGCGGCCCCACCAAACGGCGTTTACGCGAGATGCATACGGCGGTGGCGCCGATTTCCACAGCATAGCATCTTTCGTCCTCCCTTTCTCCCGTTTTTTTCTTTGGTCTTCTACTTTTTATTCTCGGAAGGACTCCCTGAAGTCCCTTGACTAATTCAACGGCCAATTTAACCATAAATACAACCCTACCTAACCCTAAACCCTAACCCTAACCTAACCTTGCTTGCTAACGCACGGGTGCACGCGCACTGCGGTGGGGCCTAGTATACGTATAGTATTTCACGATTTTGCCGGAGTATAACGCAAGTAAGGTCGTTTATAGTGTCTATTTAGCAAATCAATCAGATTGAATTCGTCTCTTCTCGAGTAACCGTAGCCTCTGTAACTATACACAGCCCAGTCGCTGCATAAATAGCATAGCACAGCGTCTACTGCTGGTCGGGATCGGGCTATAGATTATTCTAGTTAGCCTCTGTACTGTAGACTTCGTTGGCCAACAACTTTCAACACATGTGGGACTAGCGAGGCAGAAAACGACTCGACTGTGAGCTAAGCTAGTCCACTGTGACCAAATTCCATGCCAGTCTCTGATATTTAAACTAAAACAGCAGGGTAACAGACGCCTGGCATCTTTTCAGCAAAATGTTTCACCCCAACATGAGACTCACCATAAAAACCGATTCGGCTTGCCTTCATACAAGAACAGGCAGGAAATTTCTGCACGCAAAGCTTCATCGGCTTTGCAAGTTTCTAAGGTGATGATGCAAGAACGTTGAGGGCAGCAAACTCGTCTTTAAAAATACACTCGGCCAAAAAAAAAGTGAACACTTTTTCCAGTTCATATTTTTCGTGATGATTTTGCTAAAAATCAGTGCACTCAAATACCATATTAACGGAAATTTAATTGGCAATCAACCTGGTAGGTCTGACAATACAAAGGGAAACTTTACACATGAGTGAACACATTCGGCTTTTTTTTCCTCCAATGTACAAAAGTAAAAATTGCAAAAATTGGCATTTTGTGGCATTCCATGGATCCTACCACAGGGTCCATGTTCATTCATTTGCAAATGCTCTTCAAGAAAACAATAACAAAAGACCAATTGTGACCCGCTACAACAAAAGGATCCTAAAGTCGCTGACGGGTGAGCCGAGAAAATCAAGTTTGAAGTCAGAACACCAAAATCTGTCAAAACATTCGGATTTCTGTTTTTACATAATTTTGTAGTCTAATGTATCTTCTATCATCTGCCGAAATTTCGAAGCTAAATGATCAAAGGAAAGGCCAGAAAATAGCATTTTTTCTGGGCCATGCTTGGTTCGCCCGTCAGGGACTTTAGGATCCTTTTGTTGTAGCGGGTCACAATTTATCTCAATAAGAGACATGAATGAAATAGAAAAATAAATTTTTCATTCTCTTGTATCTTTTCATAGCCTTAAACAAAACAAAGTGGAAAACTAAAAGGGGAAAATAAGAATTTTCTGTCAACTCCCATGTCATACGAAGTAAAGCCACAAAGGTGATTAAATTGATGAAATTTCTTTACTTCACTCTTATTAATTCAGGATTTGAAGAATTCATGAGAACTCAAGAACTCAATATTGTTTCAAATTTTCCAAATTTGACATATTTCAAATTTCTATCATTTTTTTGTCATTATTGCTTCTTCTCTAATGCCATTTGAATTTGGGTTTTACAGAATATTCTTCATTTTCCTTCACTATTTTCAGCCTTTTTGTTTTAATCTTTGAGGCTACATAGACAGGAAAGAGATCATAGGTTTTTGTGTTTTTTGTTTTGTTTTGGTTTGGTTTTTTGTTTGTTTGTTTGTTTGGGTTTTTTGCTTTTTTTTTTTTGCTTTTTTTCATTCACGTTTGTTGTTTTATTTAATTTGTCTTTTGGAATGACAACTTGTTCATTTTTGCATTATTTTTGTTGATGTGCCTTGGAAGAGAAAAATGAACATGTTCACTCATGCACAAAGTTTGCCTTTTCACTGACCTACTTAGTACCAGGTTGATAGCCAATTAAATTACCCTTAATATAGTATATAATCCATTAATCTTTAGCCAAATATTCTAGGAGAAATATGAACTCGAAAAGGTGTTGACTTTCTTCTTTTTGTGTATGTGTTTATGTGTGTTGAGTGTATACAGTCTCATACTATATAATACATGTATTTAAAAAAAATATATATATATAGTTTAGTATATAACCATAGGGCCTATACCTCTTATGAATGTCATGCCTTATTGTGTAAGCATGTGCACAGGAGTAGGCCTATGTTGGGTCATATGTGTGTATACAATGCATGTATGCATGTTGTATTTGTGTGTGGATGAATGTTTGGATGTATGCGTGATATAATCTGTGTATGTGAGTAGAATACAGTGTATATGCATATATCACAAACATACAAATATACATTAACCCAATGAGGACGAGTCATGAGTATACTCGGGCAGGTGTCTATGGGAAATGCGTGTTGTAGCAAAATCAGTCCATCCTCAACGGGTTAGCACACATACATGCACATGCATACATATCAGTATAATATGTGCGTGTGTAAGTGTATGTTTGTATGTACTGGGAGGTGGAATACGCATATTATGTACGCATACCTGATAAACACTTGGTACATTGTATCATACAAGGATCTGAGATTAATTGAAAAGGGTTTGTAGCATGCATTGTTCACATCGATGCCCACTCCAGTTGTCAATGATGTGTAATGCCACAGGCTTCATGCACATAGTGTGCAGTGTTCAAAAACACTCTTTCTTCACTATCAAGGTTAGTGAATGCTTCACAGAGCTCACTTCTACTCGATATGAGCTCTAATAACTGGCAAATTAGCCCTACAAGCAATTATTCTATCCCTCTCTGGATTTCCTTACAGGACAAGATCACCTTCATAGACATGTGGATTGAGTGAATGCAGCAATATTAGCAGAACACATCAGTGAGAGTTTGAGGAAAATTGGACAATCCGTTCAAAAGTCACTGCTGGATGAGAAGACTATTACAGCTTGTGATGTCACATGTATACAACGATAAGTTACAGAAAATATAAAGAAAATTCAACATATTGTCACTTTTCTCGCATAATAAAAGAACACTTGACTTCCCTCTTTCAGAAGGCAGGGGGAATAATATTACCCTTAACATATGTCAGTGACAAGTTGAGAAAATGTACACTCTTTTCTTATATCATTTTACGCATGTGACATCATACATTGTAGTAGTCTTCTCATCCAGCAATGACTGCGCAGATACTTTAAAAATTCATAATTTTTGAACGGATTGTCTGATTTTCCTAAAACTTTTACTGATGTGTTCTACTAACAGTACAGCATTCACTCAATCCACATGTATATGAAGGTGGACTTGTCCTTAAGACAGAATTGCACTTCTGCTAAAAAATGCATTTCTAAGGCATATAATCTGATACAATGCATTTACAATAATACACTACACCCATACTTGCACACACGGACACACATACATGCACACACAGAGACAAACGCACATGCACACCACACACACACAGTCACGCACACACGCACACACACACACACACACACACAAACTCTTATAGTTTTATACCTACACATACACACCTTTTGAATACCTCTTCTACAACAAACACAAAAAAAGACACCACTCTCGATGTTTCTGCGTTCTAACTTGAATAATTTATTTCCGAGGTTCGGAAACAGAAAAAAAAAATGTGTAAATGAACAAATGGCAAACGGGCGGTAAAAGAATGTTTAAACTAGATAACCAGTATGTTGTGTTGATTATACGTTTAAATCTTGCTTTATGGACATGTAACAGAAGAAAAACCCAGTTATTCTGTTGTGTGTGATACTCCTGGGGTTTGACAATTGAGTTTTTGTTTCCTTACAGGTCCACAGAGTAAAATATATAGAGCTCGATCTAGCATACTGGAGAAAAACGGAAAACACTGGTCTTCATGCATCGCAGATTCTGGTGTTTAAGCAATGTCACATGTCTCAATGGAGATTCCACACACTAGTATATCTACGAAGAGTGTAGAGCTGTTTTCTAGTTTTTTTTCTTTGCCATGTGCAAATCATAGCACGGCGTCACAGAGTTTTGGTCTTGACAATTTCCTTCTCTGGTTCTGAGCTGTGTGTCTACGTCAATATCTCGCATGCCTGTCATGACAAGCAAAATGCTCTAACAAAAGAGGAGAACTCGAGAAAATCATCTCAGCTACACAAGTACAGCTTTGCCGACTCATGGATCCTCTTGTCCCCCTTTCACACAAAATGTTGGCATACATGTTTCAATTTTATTACAACACCTTTTAAAACTTGTATCCCACCGACGGGAGTACGCAGCATTTGCTATAGAAATACAAGGCATGATAAAATAAATACACACAAGATGACTCACAAGCCTCGACGCATTGACCATCTCACCAGCAGCGGTCAAAAGCACCCTGGCTGGACTGTACAACACAACAATCAACATTGCTTTCAATATCAAGTATGTTATTAAGACACATCCAAGATCCGGTGATTGAATAGAGATAAGTGTAACATCCATTTTTCTTTTCTTTTTTTTCGCTTCACACGTTGCAGTACATAAAAAGAGAGTGTATGAGTTTATTGAGCATGTGCTTTGATCCAACAAATAACATATGTAGATGCTAGAATCTGTCTGTCGGAGAGCTGTACAGTGGACGAAGGTTACTAGCACCATCCAGTCGCACTACACCGGTAATATATATATCTAACACCCGTTTTATTCACCGGCAAGCACGACTAGGATAATTAAGACCGCCTCCCTTCACTTTGCAACCCCCCGATCAGATATCAGAGACTACACGTCTTGCACGGAGGCTGTATTGCCTGGAATCTGTAGAGACTGAAGTGTGTAGTAGAGGTAGTGTGAATGTGTTCGCTACAAGCCGAGAAAAAGTGTGGATGCTCCGAGACAAAAGCTTATTGACACGATTTTCACAAATAAGCGTTGATATATTGTACGCTTGGAAGTCACAATGAATGAAAACGAAATATGATGAAACACGCTAGATCGGTTCTATAAACTGAAAGTGTGAATAAACTTCACCATGGCGATACACATATAGTCACAAGTGGAGAATGCCCGACTGCATAAGAATGAACTGAACATGTAAGATGGTGCAAATGTCAAAGCTAAATCTACAATAAATGTACAATCATTCAATTGAAGAAAAAAAAAATTAAAAATCAAAAAATACTCCAAAATTGAACATTTCTCCTTATTTCTTTTTCAAATTACATGAATATAGTAGGCAAAATAGTATTTTAACATGTAAAATGTACACTACTCTGACTTCATCCCGGCACTGCCTGAGATGGGCCATTACTAAAGACATAAAGTCCTTTACCCCCAAACAAACAAACGGACTGAAACGTGCAATGATTACTGTAAATCCCAACTCAGGAGGTTTCATTGGTAACTTCTACGTGCTGTTGTTTTGTTGTTGTTTTTTCCACTCTTTTTCTCCTTTTGCCATTTGTGGCCAACAAGAACAATGTACCATTGGGAAATATATACGTTGCGATTTTACATCTACCAACCATATACTAGACAACAGAAAAAAAAAAAATGTCATGCAATTACTAGCTCTACAATATGAACACGTTTTGGTAACAAGAGTGATATTTTCATGTTTTTCCCGATTCAAGTATGTACATCTACTGTGTTTACCAGACCATATGGAGTTTTCTTCAAGGCAAACAGTGAGCTCTTCTTTCAGAGGCAAAGCCTGGAAATGGTGCAAGCATTGTTAGGGGGGTAAACTGCTATATCGTAAGGCATAGCAAACAAACCCCTCTTTGCCATTCACTTCTTTTAACTACCATGCATCTCTTTTTCTTTTTTTGTTTTGTAAATTCATCAACAATAACTGTTAGTAAAAGTTCACCAGATCTTTCATTGTACCCGAGACAAGACAACATGCTGCTGAACAATCAATGCAAGTGTTAGTAATACATCATACTACAATGGAGTGGATGCCCAGTCACTGGTAACTCACGTACAACACTGACTGAACTCAAAAGCATCGTTCTTACCAATGTTCCTTGTACTTCAAAACTACAAAATGATCTGACCGAGAACTCAGCCAGACGGCCCCCTCCTCTTGGTCGCCCGAGTGACGCGCGACCCGAGTTGGAAAGCCGCCGGCAGTGTTTCTATCTTACTGCGCTAATTAATTACAAGTAAATACAACATTATTCAATCAATGAGGAAAATACGAGAGTAAAAGAAGACTGAAAAATCACAAAAGATATATACGTCTCCACTTGTGACTATGTGCACATACACTGTAGTGGAAGCCATTTTTATCGCCTAGTCGGGTACAGCCAACTATTCCAAGTGACACGTTTCTCATCTCCCTAGCTGACATTCGTGTAGGGGCCCTTGGGCTGCCAACATGTGCTGCATTCCGTACAGAACATGGGAATCTGGTCTGTGGACTCCAATCAAACAGCCCCCAAAGACAAGCTTGTACACTTTTGACAGCAACGCAACATCCCATTATCAGATTCATGCACAACGGATGTGCTTGGCACACACGGGGGGAAAAAAAAAGAGAGAATAATCAATAAAATAAGAACGACTTGAAATAGGCGGCTGAACCAGCTCAGAATCGTGAGGAAAAACAAAATGGCACTCCCAACAGAAAACAATGAGATACGATTACGCAAGATGATGGTGGGTCTGCGTAAATCAGCATCGTATCAAATCTACCCAATCGGCTTAATATGGCAAATGGGTGCAGATAGTAACGCCCGCAGCTTCCAGGCACGAAGCTGTCGGGGAAAAATGCAATAACAGGCTCTCATTAGCCTTTGTATAACTTGTTTTTTTTTTTTTTTGCTTTTTTTTTTTGGTTTTTTGTTAAGTTTATGTGTTTCCAGAGTAGGCCTAAGATGTTGAGGTCTGGGAAACTAACAAGCTTGACTGATGTGGCAGCAATAATCCTACACGAGCCAAATCCTCTGGCCTCTGTTTTTACTCCTCTTCCTCCTACTCCTCCTCCGCTGCTCTATAGAAGACATACGGCCATCATATACACCCAGTCTTGTTCCATTCTAACTCGAGCTTGCATACAGGGGGCCATGGTGGCCCAGACTGAAATGTAATACAATCAAAACCTAGCAAAACAAGAACATTTGGCACCAAAATTTAGCTGCAGCAATCCTGCAGTGGATGAGTAAAGGGAATTGTAATACTTCTTGGATGATTCTTCTTTTTTTTTTCGTTTCAAAAGTTTGTCGAATATTGTACAAGGGCGAGGCAACTGCTATATCTTTCCTTTCACTCGTCCAAAAGGTGGGATGACAAATAATTGACCATATTAAATGAGATAAGTATGCATTTCCTCCAACTTTTCCTTTCTTTTGAGGGTTATTGGAGTGAAGTATACAGGGCTTGCCAATGAAAGATATTATTCTACTGTCTGTGGACCTGCATGTCTAGTCCAGGTTTGGGGGGAAAGGAAAATCGACAGAACATGTCATTTTCACCACTATGAATTGAGTTCATTTTTTCATTTTTTTATATCAAAAGTAAAAAATAAAGTAAGAAATATAAATTCTCTTTTTCTTTCTTTGACTGGCCACAAAATATACAATTCTCTCAGACTTGCAACAATCGTCCGAGTTTCTTTTAGTAATATTTGAAGGAATCCACATTCATCAGAAAAGGAAAGACAAATAAAACAAAAATAAAATAAATCCCATCCCAAATCCCCATGTCTTTGTTGCATTGTAAAGTTAATACTGTTGCCCTTTTTATCATCTCCTAGAAAAGTGTTTGGCTTCTTTTTTTTTTCCACACTTCAAAGCAATTTGTACGAATACTTCCAAAAACTTTGAAAATTAAACCTTTTAAAGATGGCTGCCGGAATGTTGTTTGCTTATATCAACTACTTTACCAGCTTGCTCTGGGTGCCAAAATGAGGCAACGTTTCGTTTAGTCAACAGTCACGGTGTGATGCTGCACAAGTCAAGGTTTGCTGTCCATTTTTTTTTTGTGTGTGTGTGTGTATGTTTGTTTGTTTTTTTTATCACTTTTGCGTGTGTGTGTGTGTGTGTGTTTGTTTCAATTTTTAGACTTTAGAGCCATTTCTTGTGCCATGCAGAAGAGTTTTCTAATCCCTCAGCACCTCAACAAGAAGCAGTTGGAAACCCTTCTCACCTCCACTCTTGCAGCAACGTGGTCGGGTGCACCGCATTACATAACACCTTCACTCTCTCTTTTTTTTTCTTTTTCTGAGGTACTTTTTTTGTACAGTAAGGCAATTCTATCAAGACACCATGACTTTTGAGTAACAAATACTGAGTAAAATTTTGGTTAAACCCTACAAATATCAAAATTCCGCTCTCACATGCGCACGCTGGTGACCCCACTTCATCTTCTCCCTTCCTTGAGACGAACTCCTCTGCATGGGAAGCGTTTTGTCAACTGCTCAAGGGATGTATTTTGGAAGAGAAAACTGAGGTAGGTCCATATCAATCCAGACACACAACAAATGGCCCTAAAGAATCCACCCTTCCTCATTTATCCGCCGTCAGCCGGACAACGCGAAAAACTCCACTGAATTCTCAGCTACGAACTCGACACCAAAGCACATTATCTTCCCTATGTTTTCGATTCGCAATAAAAAAAAGACAAACACATCAGATTTGAAACACCTTGCTGCGGACACTGACATTGTATCAGCCAGAAGTTGCCGAGGGTTCAGGTGTGGTAGCCACAAAGAGTTTTGGATTGGCATCAACCAAGAACGAGTCTTGTGCGAGTTGTCGAGCTGACGGCTAGACTTCCTCTTGTCTCCTCACGTGAAGGGTGGAAAACGTGAGAAGCAAAGTTCACATCATTGAAAGAAAATCAAAATTTCTGCCAGTACAGTCAAACATATCCCACTTTCAACTTTACCTACCCATCCCCCCGCCCACCCCACCCTAGCAAAAATTTACCACTGCTTTTTTTTTTTTCGGCATGTAAGCTTTACTGATCTTTACATTTATTCTTTTTTTTTTGTATTTTTTTTTCCTTCTTGGCAAAATTCATGTGGACGCGACAATTAGATTTTACACAATAACAAAATTGAACTTGCATTCACTTTGCATACTGTCTCTCTCTCTCTCTCTCTCTCTCATAAAACACACATGCAGACACACGCATACTTGCAAATACTCACGCACACACGCACACACACCCTGATACACCTCAATCTCCCTCTCACCACTGAATCTCTTGCTCTCTTGAAGACACCCATTCACAAAGGAGCAGCCTGGTGAAGGCTGCCCAAAACAACAAGAGAAAGTTTGCCTCATCCCATCTTCCATAAATTTTACAATTTTTTTTTCTCAAATTCCTTCAATATTTGTCTTTTTTTTTTTAGTTTTAGATTTTTTTTCTTTACAACACCGCCACTTATCAAATCTTCCTTCTGGCAGTGTTACACTTAGCGCAGTAACTTCCAAGAAATCTTATTCCCTTTTGATTTTTAATTTTGTTTTTGCTTTTCCCCACTTAATTACAACACAAAAAAAGAGAAAAAAAAAACAGAAATCTACTGCTGTTGGTTTGAAGGACCTCCGCGGTAGTAGCGCCTTCCGCCGCCACCACCGCCTCCTTGTCTGTTGGGGTAGTTCTGGCGCTGGAGGTATTCCTGATGAGCCTGGCGGATGCGCCTTTGTGCAGCCTGGAGGTTTTTTTTTTTGGGGGGGGGGTGGGAGAGAGTTGGGAGACACAGAGAGAGAGAATAATAATGGGAATAAAAAGGACTAGTGTTAAAAAGGACTAGACATTCCATGGTGTAAATTTTATCACACTCAACTCTTCCATTATGAAAGCAACTCTTAATGTTCTCGGGAGACATCAAATTGTTGTACAAAAAGTACTCTCAAGCCAAGTTCACTGTAATTGGTCCAGTGCAAAATACACTTGAATAAAAATATAAACAATACAAAAGCTTCCATGTTCACAGAATTTGTTTCCTCGAGCAATACAAAAGGTCAAAATGACTGAGACAATTTGATACCAACATAATTGATATGCTCGACAATTGTTATGAATCGGTTTGTTGGGGGGGGGGGGGGTGGGGGGGAATAATCACTCTACACTACAAATGTCAAACATTCTTTGAGCCAAGGTACCCACCTGGTTGGCGTAGAAGTGTCCCTCAAGCTTAACGATGACGTCTCCATTGTCGTTGCTGTTGCTAGCAGCAGGGGGCGCTGTCTGAGCCTCGTCTCCGGCACCATCGCGCTGTCGCCGGCGTGGAACCTCCACACGTGCACCAGTCACGCGCTGCAGCTCCCGCACCTAAGAGAACATCGGTGCCGATGATACACATTGTTAACTGCAATGAGCAACTCTACTTTTCTACACTATTTGGCATTTCACCTTCAAGAAAATGGCAAATCTCCTTTGATTTATACAAGAGTCTTCTAACTCAAGATATCTATGACCCAAAACACAAAGCTATCATTCTACAGTCACCATCTTTGGGGAAAACTGACCATACTAAATAGTGTCAATAGTGTCAATAGTGTCAATAGTGTCAATAGTGTCAATAGTGTCAATAGTGTCAATAGTGTCAATAGTGTCAATAGTGTCAATAGTGTCAATAGTGTCAATAGTGTCAATAGTGTCAATAGTGTCAATAGTGTCAACAGTGTCAACAGTGTCAACAGTGTCAACACTGTCAACTGTGTCAACTGTGTCAACTGTGGAAGTTGTGGAAGTTGTGGAAGTTGTGGAAGTTGTGGAAGTTGTGGAAGTTGTGGAAGTTGTGGAAGTTGTGGAAATTGTGGAAATTGTGGAAATTGTGGAAATTGTGGAAATTGTGGAAATTGTGGAAATTGTGGAAATTGTGGAAATTGTGGAAATTGTGGAAATTGTGGAAATTGTGGAAATTGTGGAAATTGTGGAAATTGTGGAAATTGTGGAAATTGTTGAAATTGTTGAAATTGTTGATCAAAAATAAAGAATGCAGCATTCATTCTGGACTTCATTTTTCCTTTCTTTTTAATGCATTGTACAGTCAAACCTGTCTGTAGCAGCCACCCAAGGGAGACAAAAATAGTGGTCATTATAGACTGGTGGCTGCTACAGACAGGTTCTTCAACATGCTTCTTCTCTCGGAGGGAATTGTTCTAGTGGTCGTATACAGCAAGTGGCTGCTACAGACAGGTGGTTGCTAAGACAGGTTTGACTGCAGCAAACAAAATCTGAAAGACACTAGTAGTATGAAGGACCATGAAACCAAATTTCAAGTGCAGGTTGCAAAAAAAGTGCCTTAAAAGTTGGCCAAAAAGGGTATTGATTGGTAACTTACCCTCTGTCCCCTCTTTCCAATGATGCGGCCAACGAGTTGGGCAGGGACGGCAATTTCTGAGCGGAGGTGGACCTCCCCACTTCCTAGGATGCCCTCGGAGCGGATCTTGTCGTAGATGTAGAACTGGGCTCGCCACTGCGACTCGGGGGTGCCGATGATCTTCACGCATCGCTCATTTGAATCCTCGTTACCAGCTGGGGCAATCTGTGTTTGGTGTGAAAATAATAAGTGTGACCAGTTACATTTCTCACACACCAATGCCTTCTTCTACAACAAATTCACGTTTTTGCTTGGGAAAAGTAAGTCTTCACATAGATATACACGTTTATCAGGGTTCCACATTAGCAGTGGCCCAGGGCCACAAAAAACTTATGTCAGGCCACCAAATTTCCATAGGGATTACGTATTGGTGACCCGATCAGGCAATCAAGATTCAAAGTGGATTGTTACATTTCCTTTTATTTATGGCCAACATTGGGGGGGGGGGGGGACACCAAAACGTCAAATTAAAAGCTCTTGGTGGCCTTTACAGGCCATCAGAGAATATAATATATAATATTGCATCAGTACTTAAGTCACTGGCTACTCTGTTTAAGTCTGCAATAGTCTGATACATTGCTCTGCAAACACAAAACAGGCATTATATTTCTACTGAAAGATAACAGAAAAGCATGGATTGTGCAGCATATTTCCTTATTTCCTTGCATTTTAGGAGTGAAAAATTGTATACTGGCAGATGTTGTCATATTGATAGTGAGCTTCAAATATCTTTCTGCAATACAACTAGACACAGATTTCTGCTCAACAGGGTGCTTTGAAACAATGAGCCTTGAACAGAATTCAGATTTTAAAGTAGAAACTAAAATGGTTGACATTGATATCATAATATGCAATTAATGATTTCTATCAATATGGGAATGGACATTTCCCAAACATACTTTTTCAGTTACAGTAAAAGATAAATGTCACTGGCATGCATAGAAAACAAAGGGAAATAATCAAAATCTGCTGTCTTTTCTCGAACTAAATACAATTAAAGTTGGTGACACAAGATTAATGCCACCTGCCATACTTGGATGAAATCTGTGACAGAAATTGCGATGGCTGAAAACAATCGGGTTCCTACTACTGAAAGTATCCAAACTACAACCAACTGACCCTGATTGTGGCATTCGAGAAGCGAGCTGTGTTCCTGATGTTCTTTCCTCCGACACCGATGAGGGCGCCAACCGATTCCCTTGGCACGTACAGGTAGGTCGTCTCATTGGGCTCTTGCTGCAGTGACACCCAAAGTAAGGTTTTGGTGATAAAAACATCATGACACTCTGAGAGATAGTATGTCATCGCAGCAAATATTGTCGCCACGACTACTTTCAACTGGAAACAGGATAAATGTATACAGCGGGGCATCTATTCATCTGACAGAAAACAAATCATGGGGGAAGACTCCCATTTGCATACATGAAACTTGTCTTGATCTACGCATCCAAAATGCATGGTATATCACATTGAACATAGAACTCTGTAGAAAACACTAACATGCTCCAATTCTTCTTTGATCCCGATAATACCAAGGAATAGAGCGAAGTATTTCAAACAGGTGGAAGTCTGAAGTTTCTGTTGGAAGAATCAAGGATGGCCGCCTCTGTAGACCAATATTCATGTGACCTTTATCTTGACACAGATAAAGAACCCTTTGTACTGAGGTATATTATCAGCTGGACTCATCACTACAGTGGAGCCATTCACATCAAGCTTAGATCTGTGAGGGTACTGTAAAGGTGGATAATATCGCGTGAGTAACTTTTCGCACTCTGCAAAGAAGTATGAATTTCATGTCTTTTTAATTCCTTGGAATTAAGACATCACAATAACAGTGGTACATATATCAAGCAAAAATGAATATTTGCATATTTGTTTGTTTTTTAGTGCTAGTTTCTGGTAGTGCAAAATGGGCGAAAAATTTCCACACCACAAAAAAAATCCCCTTTTATAGTAGTCACCCTGATATCATACCTGCCAACATTTCAAGATGAAATATCTTACTCGTGGATTGCAAAAATCTTATTTTATATGCAAACTGAAGTTAAAAATCTTACTTTCGGTCAAATCTTCAGAAAATACACATGAAAGGTATTTCTAAATATCTTTTTAAAATCTGATTTCTCTGACAGAAAATCTGATTTTGCTATTTTTAATGTAAAAAATCTTACTGAATCTGATAAAATCTTACTAGTTGGCAAGTATGTGATATAAATACTGGCATTATCTACATGAATTAATGAATGACACTGCCCAACATACACTTGTATGAATAATTCTGAATCACTATTGTAACAACCTTTATAAATCTACGAAGAATGATGATGACATTCAATATTGTCCAATGGGGAGATGGCATGATCAAGGATGCACATAATCTCAGGAAGAGAAATCATAAGTCTACTATTAATCAAATCAAATTACCTCAAGACACAAAATTTATTAAAATATCCGAACAGACCAGAACAGCATTGTAAAATACAAAACAAAAATATGTTCAAATTTGAGTCCAAATGACGACTTTCAGGGAAGAAGAATTTGAGGTGCTAAATCAATGACCATCATTATGATTTATATCAGATTTTTGTATTCAAACCAATGGAAGGTTAGTGAGGTAATGGCATGAAGTAATTTGTGCGTATGGTTGTGACCGATAATCACTTTTCAGTGAAAACATGACAAATGTGAAAATTTGACAACTTTCTCACTATATGTATGACTTTCAAGATACTTCAACCACTCTTTGTGCCTGATTTCCCTCATTCACTACACTCAGTTTGACTACAGTGTGAACGTGCACTTTAACTCTTTATGTGCCGTGGTGGAAACCCCCTGCGTGCCACGTTATTCTGAGACAGGAAGATAGTCATGCTTTGAGAAAGAATTCTGTTTTTCCAATTTGTATAACTTCTACAAATTTATGTTAAGATGGGCATAATAGCAGGCAAAGTTAAAGAGGAATGCCAAGCTTTATTTCGATATAAATTGTATGAAGAATCTATTTTCTGATTTTTCTTTTGAATGACCAGTTGCTACATTACTGAAAAGGCATGACTTTTGCACATAAAACCGTGACAGAAACTTAGAATGTACGAGCAAATCTAGTTGAAAACACCGCTTGATAGTCAATCACCACATAGAATGCAAGCCGTATATGAGAGAACAAAAGCACGAGAAACGCTTTCATTGTGCCAACAGGATTAGCAGTGATTAGCGATTTTCGATCGGGTTGGCAGCTTTGTTTGTTGAGCAGAATATGCGAAGTTGGCACGCCGTCGACTGAGTCGGACGTGCGAACGTGGCACATAAAGAGTTAAATGACTTGCTCTGGAGCTATCTTAGACTTAAAAGTAGCGACATCAAATGAATTTACAATCACAACAAATATGGAAACTATACAGGACAGGGATAAAGTGATATTAAGAACTTAAGGTTCTTGTCTGATTGCTGATTCATTTATGAGTGAAACTGAGGAGGAACAGCAAATGAGTAAAGCTTATTCAAGCTTAGACACTCTTAAGCACACTGCAAATCACTATTGAATAGAATACTGCATTAGATTTAAAATTCATTGCCATCTCATAATTTATACTCTTATAATTGCAATGTCCTGTTCCCAATATTCTCCAACCAACCTGAGTAAAGTGCAGATCTTTTCAGTAAATATAGTTCAGCTTCACAGATCAACATATTTGCAGTTTCTTACGGTACATATTCATTTTAGAATATAAAAAGTATAAGACCAACACCTATACCTACATTAAAAGAATTGCAGACAATACTATATTTGGCACAACATTAACAGAATACAAGAAGTTGAAGGATGATATCTCTTTGAAATGCATTTTTTTTTTAAACATGGTGATATACCAATATATATAATATATAATAGGGGTGAAAGCTGGGAAGTTATCAACAAACTAATACAATGATCAGACAGTATGTTAGGACTACACAACAGTTGTGTTATCATGAATATGTATTAACACATCACTCCAGATTGTGATATTTGAGTGTGGTACCCCCTCATACATAAATTCGGCACTCTTTCACTTAAAACCATCCTCTATTTGATCAGTAAAGTGGGGAAAAGCATTCACTTTTACAAAAGGATTTTCAGAGAGGACTATATCAAGATTAGGGTCATTTTCTGTTTCTACCTTTAACCTTTGTTCGTTCTTCGCTTGATTAAATCATTTTCATCACGAAAGAAGATTCAAAATCGGATTTATAAATTGCATATAGTTACTTGAGAGTTACAATGCGTTTCCATTTGAACTACGAACTTGAAGCTTGTATAGTATGATGTATCAAATGATACAGCAAGTCATACACACCTGCAAATCATTGCGATCAGTCTAGGACAGAGTTGTGTGAATTGTATGACTGCATTAGTTATCAATTCAAATCTCCACATTTTCCCCCAAAAGAAACTGAATTTAAACTCTGCCACAAAATGGCTGACATATCTGCACTGCAGTCATTTCTGACCCATCTCGGTCATCTAATAGAAGTTTCTCAACATGTTATAAGACATTGAAACACCCTTTCAAGCATGTGTGTGGGAAGTATTGTCAAATGGTAAGGCAAGTTAGCATCAAAACAAGTCAAATGAGAAATGGTAAGTGTTAAATACACAAAGAAAAGATGAAGTACCCAACATCCATGACTGACTATGAATGAAGTAAAATGGCAACACTCTAACTTACCATGCCTCCTGGGGGTCCATGTGGCATGTTCATCGGGGCCTGGCTAGGGTAGTGTGGCTGTGGGAAGTAGAGACCAGGGAAGTGACCGTGATGCTGCAAACAACATCAGAAGACAAACCACAACCAAACAGACCCGTAACAACTTCTAGTACACAATTAAAAGCCACCTTCGAACCCCCTCCCCCACCTATTGCACCCATACCCATTTACCCATTACCTCCCCCCCCCCCCCCAACCCTTACTCATTAACCAATCACCCCCTCCCCCATCCAATTCCCATACCCTAGCTTTGCATGGAGTTCATGTCAACAAGGCAACTTTTACAGAGGGCATGGGGCATCCAGTACAAAGGTGAACCTCACCATTGGAATTGAATGCACAAGAGACACATGCTCACATCTAGCTCTAGTATCCAATCAATTTAGGAGCTTGGAACTGCACCACTGATTATAAACAAGTTTGTTGATAATCTTTCACTACCCTACCCAATGCAAAACTCGAAAGTGCTTCAAAGGAAACATTTTGTCTCGGGCAACCCCTACAGCTACTTTACACTCCCATCCCCCTACATAGATCAAAAATTTGACGAGCCAAACTGACTGTCTTTCTAGTCCAACTTCTCTACAAGTAATTTTGATGGAAACAGCCTCTCACATCGAGAGGATTTTTTTGTAAATCTCACTAGAAACCCTCCATCCAGGGGGCCAACTGGGAATCTGCAAATGTACTCACTCCACCCTCGAAGGGCCCTGGTCCATAGGGCCCTGGGGGACCCTGTGGGGCGTGTGGGTGCATGGGGGAGCCGGAGAAGAGCGACATGTGGTCGAGGCCGGGGAAGAGGTTGTGCTGCTGGGGTTGCAGGTTCTGTACGTAGCTCTCATAGGCCTTGCGCAGCTTCTTGCTGATCAGCGACTCGGCAATGCTGCACTGCTCGGGTGTGCCGTAGATGGTGACGGTGCGCTCCGGGTTGAACACGGTCAGGTCTTGGATGCTGTGAAAAGTCCATGAAGTGGGCATTTCACAGTTAACACCGCAAATAAGACTAAGAGTTTGAAATTCATTAAATGCCAAAACTATCCAATCCTTCATAAAATTCTTTTCAGTGTGAAGACATTTCTGTTTTGCACATGTGAATGAATAACACTAAATACACAATAGCACTTGTAAATACCAGTGCTAGACTACTAAACTGCTGTTATGTTTTCCATCCTGCCTATCACTGATAGTAAGATGCACTATCAGAAAGAGCAAAGTGTCTAGGTTTGTGCTAACAGCCACTATGAGAAAAACAGAGTGTGTGTGTGTTTTGTGTGTGTGTGTGTGCCTGTCTGTCTGTCTGTCTGCGTGAGAGAAAGAGAGTAAGAGAGAGAGAGAGAAGAAGAAAAGAGAGAAGTGGTGTGGGAAAGAGGGTGAGAATTACACTGCAAAGGGATACTTACAGTGACACTGTGACCTTTGCCTTGGATTCCTCCATAATGCTGTTGATAGACGATCCATTCTTTCCGATAAGACGACCAACCAGGGCATTGTGTGCCAGGAGCTTCAGCGGCATGTCACTGGGGGGTCAAATACAGGTCAGAGTGCTTTAATTCCATTCATATCGTTTTTATTGACTGTCAACGCTGAGGTAATCAGCAAGATCTCCCTCTCTCTCGTAAACCAGGGTATCTCCGAGTATTGTGATCATCCGAACCCTCACAAATGAGCAAGGAGATGACTTTTTTTGTGTGTGGATTTCATCACACACACACAAAAAAGAGAAAATGAATTTATTTGTCTGCAAAATAGGATATCTATTTTCCAGAAAAAGAGGAGAAAGCTATTGGGTCCAATCCAAGTCCTGGGACGAGTGATGTCGTGAAACCTCCCAACAGTTCAAAAAACATTATCAAACATGAAAATGAGCATTTTTAGGCAATACTGCTCTGTTATCATTTTCTCCTCTACTATCGTATAATCCATCTTGGTATTGCTTGTGGAAGGGTGGGGAGGGTGAGTGGAAGGGGAAGGGGGAAGGATGGGGGCAGGAAAGACGGCCACTACTCACGTGTGGGACTCCTCGCTGCTCTCCTGTACCATGACTTCCATAATCTTCTTGATGGTCTCTGTCACCTGCTGGGGCTCGCCACAGATGGTCACAGCCTGCAAGCAAAGCACACAGTCACCATTGAATCCCCCTTTTCTCTTTTGCTTCTCCACCTCTCTTTTATAAAATTTTCTCACCCCCTACATCACATACAATTACCTCAATCTGTAAAGCAGTCACAACAATCACTACCTCAGGGAACAGATATGCAGTGCATTATGTCTATGAGAAATTATCATACCTCTTATACCACATGCTACAACGAAAGGGACATAAACTTCCACTATACCTGTTTAAAAAAAAAGAAAAATCAAAGGGGTAGTTTATTTACATACACTGTCACTCCCTGACTTGGTAAGGTGGAACTAGACTTAATGTGTCCACCACTTACAATGTTCCGCATTTCACCTTTTTCATGGATGTTTCATTACATCTTATACTAGCACAAGACACAATACGCGAACCACTCCTGGTTTTGCGCAATTACTCTACAAATTTTTAGAAATTTAAAAATGACTTCAGATAAAATTTAGCAAACCATATGCTACAAGCCTTGATCGTTTCGACCCTTTATTCTATACTAGAACTGACTAAGGAGCTGCTCATTTCAAGTCCACAACTGATAACACTCGACAGTATAATAATGACTTGAAGCCCACCCCCCCCCCCCCCGAACAATAATAAATAAATAAATAAATATATATATAAAGAATCAGGAAGCCAAAGATAGGGAATCTCAGTTCATAAACCACTCGTCCTGCTCGAGAACGCGCAAATTGCAATTCTTCAGCAAACAGTTGATATGTTTTCCTTTTCTTTAATGAGCAAGCAAATTAAAGTCTCTGCAAATACGAGCAGCTGGCACGGCTCAGTGTGTGATCAATGAATGAATCTAAATGTGTGGGCAATCAATACTTTATACACACTTCACAAATATGACGGCCGACAACGCTCTTTTTTTTTTCCTGTATGCACGACAGGAATGAGATACTCCTCTCGAAAATTTATGAAAGGAACATGAAGCAGAGAGTGGGAGTAGCTGCTTGGCACTACCAGCCTGTCTATCACGGTGTGATTGAATTTTCTAGCAATTCCCTCCCCCCCCCCCCCCCCCAAACAGAGAGACATGTGTGGGAACTTTTCGTCTGGCTCACAGTCTAGACTACCTCTTCCTGCTTGTCTCCCTGCATGCGATCTTAACGTGATGGGGCAATGTAAGAGGTGGGCGGGGATTCACATCAGGGATGAAAGAGAGCGAGAGCGAGAAAAGAGTTTCCACTAGTGTTTTGTCGGCAGCATGAGGTGAATTTGTTCTTCCTAAGGAGGTCAGTTTACAGTCCCAGATACAAGCTCTCACGTAGGGCGTCTGATCCCAAGGTCAAAAGGGTGTCTTCTCTCTGGGAGTCATGGTCTAGACGCTGGCATAAACATCCACAGACCAGAGGCATACACGTATTGAGAGATCTTGGGGCCTATGGAGAGCATAATACCCTGTTGCTGCTACTCTAAGCCTGTATTTTCCCCTCCTCATTAAATATTTGCAAGGCAGTGATCACACAACAAGCTTACAGTATGTCCGGTTGGTTTTGGGAGGAAGAAGAAATGGCAATTTAGGTTTAATGGCAACAATGCCAGTTCCCTCCCTAGTTGTGAACTTTGGTTTATGGTCAAAATCTGGACATTTATTGCCCTTCAAAATATTTTTGCATAACCAATGGGAGGGGCAATGTATGAAGACTAAAAAGAGTTACAATTACTTTGCACATTACTCACATGGATAGTATATCATCAGAGATTAAAGTGTCATTTAAGATAGCAGAGGCTCATACTTAATTGTTTTTCCTCATGCTTGCCAACACAAAAAACTACTAAATTTGCCAACTCCTCAGTTTTCACACTATTCAAGGAACCTGGAGCATTAAATAGACGTTCATACTTTCACAAAATCACATATATACCATGTACAATGTATACTACAGATCCATATGAAATTGCTAAATCGGGAAATTTAAAAAAAAAAAAAAAAAAAAGTGTGGGAATTCAGTGTAGACATGCCTATACATTATACCTGTCACAACATTCACAGTCAGGAAAACTAGATCACCCCCACCCCCTTTCCCCTCGTGTACCTCATTCAAATCCATGTACTTAGGAGATTACAATGGAAGAACAGTTAGCATACAAAGCGTACACTTAAGGTAAATGCTCTGAATGACATACTATAATCACAAGGGTTTGCCAAAGGGAAGTACCACATGCAAGAACTTACGCCAACCGTGTCCAAATTCACACAAAGAAGTTAGAAAGAGTTCACACTTATTAACCTGTACCTTCTCTGTAGATCCAATGTTGTCCTTACGATGGATATCAACCCTAGAGTTGGGTAGAAGGAACAGAAGAAAAAAAAAATATCAATGTTAATGTATACTTTTGGGAGAATCAAACCATGTTTCATGTCACAAACCCAGCAAACAAATAATCCGGACAAGTTGATAAGGAGCTATTATACATACGACCAACTCTTTTAACTGATAAAGTCTACAAACACTCAATATTTCCCCTGGAACAAAACAAAACACACAGAATGTTTGCAACAGCTTTGCAAGTAACACACTTTGTCCTCATTGTAGCCATACACATGATAACACAAAAAGGCAATTTATCATGCTACGCACAGAGAACATGTTAAATTCATCCAATACAGTCAAATACATCATGCGGAAAATTCTTCATACAACTGGGCAACACTTTTTATACCAGCCGACTTATTCAGGCGCAAGTTTGAGCACACATGAGGCCCTCTGAAACAGGGTAATCACTTTGGGTGCTAACATACAGCTGATGTAATAACAACCCAAGATCTTGGCACGTCTAAAGAGTCACCGAATACTTTGAAAAAAGATATTAAAAAAAAAACAAAAAACACTCTCCATCAGTTTATTTTCTATCCACTAAATCAAAAAGTAAGATGTCGTCAATCAACAACCTGTGAAAATAAACATGGCTGTGTAAAAGTGGAAGAGTCGAGGGTCTGTGGGGAGGTGATACAGACGAAGGCACCTGGACTGACATTACTCACTAATCCATGCTCGTGAGTCACGCCAAAGCAGGCGGCACTAACTGCATCTGTGAGTTGTGGCTGGATTTTGATCAATCATATTATCTGCTAATGTATGATTAGTAGTGGTGAAATGAAAATTCCTTCAGAACCGGAGGTTGAGTGGCACCTTGTGACCCAACATGAATGTAAATTCCTGATCTCTCTAAACATCCCTTGTTACACAAGCACACACAAATGCACAAATAGAGTTTCAAAAATTTGAACTCCATAAACCTTTTGGTTTTTTTTTAATGAAAGTCTCTTCCTTACACCTTCTTCCCTTTCCATTTGCGCATCATGCAATTAAATAAACTTTCAGTACATTTTTAGTTCATCATGAAGAATGATGCCCTGAGTGCCTGTGGAATATTATTAAAGTCCATTTCAAGGCTGCCCCAAAATACTGTTTTACACTACTTGAGTAAAAACAGTTTGCGAATCGATATATATATCAAAATATTAAATAATCATAACCATCGCAATTAGTTTTAAAAAGGGAAATAACTGTCACCATTTGATTAAACTCTGCTGGAACATTAAAAAAAAAATCAAAAAGTATTTTTACTTGAAATATTGCGTTAGAAAATAAAAGAAGCATACTGTACATTTTAAGTAGTTGAAGTACTTGAGTGAGATATTACAAAGAGGAAATTGAACAATTATGACATTACTCTGAAATGCTGAAGACAGTATATCTGACTAACTAGCATACTACTCCTATACATGCTTTAATAGATTAGAGGGTACAAGATTAAATTCCTCTTTACAGAGTAATACCAATATCACCATGTGACAGGACACTCCCACTGTTCTCTTTAAAAGCACGCCTCTAGCAATCACCTTCATACGTTCACACAATACACAACTGAGTCATATGACGTAGAAGGTAAGGCGGTAAGAATATCCTTACGTCAATGCACATTTTTCTTCCTTTTAGCGTGTAAACTTTCTCATCCATTGCCATGGTAACCCAGAACTGGCAGCCTCTTTGTGAGAGCTCCTTAATCTCTCTAAATATCAGCCTGCCATCATTTACATCTGTACACGCATCCAGGTAAAGATAATAATTTCAGACACAGGATGTGCATTTTCCTAGAAAATTTTCCTGCATTGTACTGCTACAAAATATTTACATACAAATTAGAAGTATGTCAGTGTCAAGGATATTATTAACATAACAGGTTTGACACATGGCTATTTAAAGTTTCCACTTTTCGCCTACGTACATTGCGTAATACACGACGCCTTCCAAATTCTTCACGACTAAATCTACAATTTCTACATACTGCTGGTATCTGGGAAGTGCAGAGCTTTCCTGTATAAATAAATGGTAAATTGTGCCTCTAATACCTGTGTGCTTATAAAAGTATATTACTACAAGATATGCACAGTGAAAGACAAGCAATTTTCATGCTGCACTGAACTGTAATATTCAATATATTTAAATTTGTTGAAAATATTCATGTTAGTAACTCAACTTGCTAAACAACTGTTAATTTGACAACTTCATCTACATACTAAAAAAAGTAAGAAGAAGAACAGAGCAGGCAAAAACATCTTCTCTTTACTTCTCTGCCCCCGCATAAGGCTGAGGAATGTTTGAAAGTGACCAGCACTAGGGCAGAAAAATAGCTCAGGGGCTGTGAACACTCCCGGTCCCATAGGATCTCACATCCCACAGCTCTCTCTCTCTCAGAGCACACACCTGGCTATTTTACCACATGGTCATCTGTCTTCAGGCGGAGGTCATATGTGTATTGACTAGCCATACGACCTTTCACGTGGAATGTCAATGGCACTAAGACCCCAAAAAAGCACACACAAACACAGACATACTTACACACACACATGCACACACCACTACCATATGGCAAAACTGTAGAGAGGAAGATGCTCAATCAAGAGTTACCACAGGACATGTGGGCAAACTAGGATTATACTCTTACACTGTACAACGGTGCTTCAATTTCTATAATTTCAATTTCAACTTTCACATAATCTACAACTCCCAATCAAGCTAATATCTTCATAGTCAACCTTTTTCCTATTGAGTCAACATCAAAAAAATTATTATTATTATTCCTCTAAAAATGCAATAATTGTATAACATTCCCGAAGATGGCACACTGCGAACAAATGGGAACACAGACACTAAGCCTGTATTACACCAACAAATACACTGGTAGTTGATCACTGCAGTCCCAACCCGGCGCTAGCTTACAATTCATTCTCTCTCAATACACCCACATCATCAGTTCTGTCATTCACTGTGGCAGCTATTGTAGGGGACCATGCATCATCAAAGAGTAGAAAACGGACATGGGGGGGAAACTCACTTGCATCCTGTTTCCTTCGTGATTGACCTGATGATGTTGCCGCCTTTGCCAATGATGGCACCAACAAACTCGCTCCTCACCAGCATTCTGAGAAAAAAAAAGAGCGGATCAGTTTATAGGCATGCCTTTTGTTATTAGCACTGCATGTGCCTTATAATATGTTTATACACTCATGTACAGTATGTCCCCCAAAAAATTACAATCGATGTTCGCATTGATAACTTAAGATATGCTTTAACTGTCTAAAAGCTACTTCAGGGTCTTAAAATATAGCATCTTAGCTATATTATGCAGAAAACTCCATTCAATTTGGTTTAGCGGTCACTTGTTGTAAAGCATGTCATATGTTGTGTCCGATTCTTCCAAGTTTAGCGCTTGGATGCTTTTGGAAAGTGCTGCATAATGTGTGAACACAATGGACAGAACTTGGGGGGGGGGGGAAGGATTCCTGACACGCTCGACAAAATTCCTCATTTCTCTTTGACCATTGAAGCAAATCGGATGGGGTTTTCTGTAAGATGTGGGTAGTAAGTTATAGTTTCATACCCTGAAATTGTATTTGGATTGATTCAGTATTTTTAAAGTTTCATTGCGGAGGGTACCGTTGTGATTTTTTTTTTTTTTTTTTTTTTTTGAGGGGGGGGGGGGGGGGGGACTGACGTGACATAGAGTACCGCACTTGCAGAGCATGATTAAACCTCACAAGAATGTAAGCAATGAAACAAACATTCCACAAAAGAGTGAAAGGGTAGGATGTGATACTTATTTCTGCAATCAGTTACAAACACATTCCAAGAGTTTGTGGCATCTGGGAAACGAGACTGGGGCTGACACTGTCAGGCGACATAACATGTCAGGACAAAATTCACATCATCCAATTCCAGGATTCCATATTTGTGTGGATTCCACTTGCTGAATAATTGTTTTCGCCTGACCCAAACTTTAAACTTGCTGCCAACAGAAAGTGAGTCACTATCTTGCAAGCATTTATTATGCCCGGTTCCGTGACATTTGCTCCTGCGACAATTGCTCCCAAGAAATATTTGCATGCTATTAAAGCCACACAAAGATTCTATCCACAAACAGAACCCCAAACCTTATCCTAATCCTCATATTGAACTAAACCTGAAACTCCATTACAACTTTTAACCCAAACTCTAAGTCCTTGGAGAAAATACGACACGAGCAATTGCCAAGGGAGTAAATGTGTCACCAACCAGCCCCTTTCTTCTTCATCCCCCTCCCTAAGCATCATGTTATACAGAAGGATATACATGTGTAGCAGTCACTGCTTTAATATAATATCACAAGCACAGAATCACTTACACTGCAGGGAAAAAAAGAATAAGCTACCTTAACATGTACTTTTGTATTACACTGAAAACATATATGATGAAGCTAGCCTATTGCAAGGCTTCCAACACCCAAATCAAAACCACAGAGCAATCAGGGAGCTTTTGTGGTGTGTGTGCTACATGTATCTCGTGAGAAGAACCTATTCCTTAATCGGAGAGGCTGTATGAATTCTTTTGTCCAGATGTGAAGAAAGAGTTCAGTTTTCATGCAACCTCCTGCAGAATTCTGGGAAGCCTGGCAAGAGTGTTTAACACAGCATTTATCCTTGGTTGTTCGGTATTCCCTCATCTACTACACTGTGTATGCCACATAATAATTGAGTCTAACTTTTAACAAATCGGAACTTTGAGACAATTTCGTGTGAGAGGTTATTTGCGATCATGAAGTACAGTATTATCATGCACAATGTCCATGTGACGTGTACAGTATACTGCGAACCAGTACATGTACACATGTGTTCACGTCAGAATCAGAATTAACATTTTCATACTTTGTAAGTTCTTAAAGGTTAAAGGTTTACCATTTGGAGCAGTTATTCAAAAAATTTTCGAGTTATCACATTTGATGGAAATGTGTAGGTCAGTTGTATCACAAAACATCCTACCATATAAAAATTTCGCAATAAAGCCTAAAATGTAAGGAGATATCACTACTTTTCCTATTAAACCATAACTGTAGACGCTTTTGTCTAGAAACAATTTTATCATAACCAATGTTCGCATTTTGCAAGTTTAACAATATTTAACATGGATTATAACGATTAAAATTTTTACATGGGTTGTTTTTATCCCTAACTCACATTGTAGCATTATTTTGAAGCGCTCAAGCTGGGTTTCTGTTTTATCTGCAAATGGTAAATGATGCCTTTAATTTTGTGGATAGCACCCAACTCGGGCAATTCACAAAACTAAAACCCAGCGTAATATATGACGTATACAATGTTGTTTTCATTGTAGCTGTTTGTGTTTGTACTTTGGGCACAATGTAGTTTCAGTTTATGTGTACAACACTCTGCAAACACCATTATCAACATCATCGTCAACACCACCACCACAACCACCATCACCACCACCAGAACACTTGGCTCACCTGACGGGGAAGTTGGAGGTGTCTGGTACATGCTGCTGATGGTTGTACATGCCCCCTGGGCCACCCTGGTTCTGCCTGAAGCGGTTTGTACGGTTGCCGCCATTCTTGAACTTTACCTGCACAACACCAGAAATTTAACACAGTGAGAAAAAAGGTAAGTGGGGGAAATGAGTGGGGAAGTGGATGAAGAATACAATTGATGAGGTAGCACGAGAAATAGCACTCACGAAAGCAATGACTGAAGGAGGGGAGTTTAACGAACACAAACGGGGAGGGGATTGGACATGGAAATTCAAAGGGATAAGAGTTACTGTAGAAATTGTGGGGAAAGTGTGAGGTGAGAGCAGTAAAATGACACTGAAGAGGGCCAAAACTCGGGATCTTTTGAGGAATGGTAGAACATCGGCAAGAGGAGGATGATTAAGAGCTAGGATGGCACACCACCGATCCAGCATCAACATACATGTATTATGCCTATGATGGAAACCCTATTGGCTCCTCCTACAGGATGGCTGGTGTCATGGAGCAACGCACTTCATGGGAATTCCCACTGTCGTGAAACCTCCCCCCCCCCCAAAAAAAAGAAAAAAGAAAAAGATAGGCAATAAGCCAACATCAAGATATAGAACTCCTGTATGCAAAGCCTACTCTCTAAAATGCCATCTGCATGTTAGGCTACTTCAGGTTGCACCGCAACACTATAATCTGTCTATATACGGTACTCATTCAGCAACATCTACTGGCTTTTTCATGTGGGTACTGCGAAGGTTCAGAGAATGTACTCGGTCCCAAGCAACAGTTGGAAAGGCAGTCCTGAGACACTCCGCAAGACTTGTAGAAAAAAAAAAAAGTTTCATAAGAAATACATTCCTTTCAAACCAGTCATTATATAACAATCTCTACATGTACAAGAGTTTACATTTTCAATGCTAGGCTGATGAGGTATTTAATGTATGTAGTTGATTTTGAAGAAACAAGAAAATCAGTCCCATTAAGAATGGAGTTATCAATAATGCACAGTACATGGAAGCCCCTAGCACTACAGGCTGCAGGACCTCTCTATTCGAGTATCGTTTTTCTGGCTCTATCCTCTCAGGAAAGCAAAAAATAAACAAACAAAACAACAACTAAACACCCTGCAGCCCGCCCTGCAACACTCCCGGGTGATGTAGGATGTAACCATTCACAGAGTCCCACGTCACAACCAGGATTTCCTACGTGCCTATATCCTGTGGATCTCGTTCATACAGCACTCGCTGCCGTACATCACTGCAGGAGCGGTGACTCACGGTGAACTCATACTGTGCCGCAGCAGACGTTCGATAGATAAGACGGACAAATTTCAGCCCTCTTTGGCTGCTTGCTTGTCATACAGACTATCTATAGGGTTATGCACCCCATGACTTGCCCTGCATACACCAACTTCTACTTCACTATGTTACGAAGAATATAGCAGTTGCGGCAGTGACATCGACCCAAAAGAAACATTCACTTTGGATCGAGAATCACCATAATGGTGCAACAGTTCTATAGATTTACAGCAGAATTAGGTCCAGATAATCAGAAAGCTATAAAACTTAGGTTTCATCTATCCAACATGCTACTATATATAAAGCCAGTGTCATATATGGGTCAAGTAATGCTGTTATGCCTTCTGGGGGTTTTTTAAGTACAAAATCAAAAAGAAAAAGAAAAAAAAAAGATTGAAGGCACTGGCTTCTTCAAACTTTGAAAATGTTAGAGAAGACAGCACCCATATATTTAGCCACAGTCACACACATTCATTAAAAAAAAGAAAAAACAAACAAACATGGAAGCAGAAAACACTCTTTAGTCTAAATTTACACGCAGAACAGATGAAGAGACTGAAACCACATCAAAATCATGTGTCAGCAACAAGCTTTCCAGCTGCCACTAGGGCACCTGAACATTGACTACAAGTTGTAGGTCACATTCAAATGGTTGCAACATTCTGATGTTTGAATTTGCTTGACTTTTCACCGTGCCGCAGAGTTTATCTGAGTCCACAAAAATTAATTGAAAGAATGAAAGTTTTTTAGGTAGAAAATTCAATGAACAGAGTAACTATGACAAGTGTAAAAGCAGTGGAATTTGCTTGCATACTAAATACTGTAACTGCTGATCTCTTTGCTGTACTTTGCCTACTTCTTGCCTCTTAATGATGGTTCTAGTGAGTTCTAATCTGGCAGAGGTGGATGCTAACCCAACGAAAACCACTGCGGAGTATGAAACCTTTCAACACACAAGCCATGCTGACTTGGCTTTATGACAACACCTCCAGTCACACTCACATGACGTCAGACATGGCAAACATGGTGATGCCCACATCCAACTAATTGCCGCTCACCCAAACTGGATATGAAAGAAGTAGCATTGTTTTTGTTTTGTGTTTTTGTTTTTTGTCATTGATTACCCAATCAGGAAGTGGCATAGTTGCCCATTTGTGACACCAACGAACATACATCCTGGGGAACAATTTGTGTTGAATCAACTAAGATGAGCAAGTCCTCCCTTGACAATTACAAGAAAAATGCTCTTCCAATCATCACAGAAAAGGGAGCACTACTCATTTGACCCTGTTGTACTGAAATGAGCTGTAGTTTTAAAGTGTGACCTTATCCCCCCCCCCCCTGGAAAAACCAACATACATACACACACACACACACACACACACACACACACACACACACACACACACAAGAATGAATGTGAAGACTAAAATCATCTTCTGATTTTCTTCATTCAGGCATCGATTCCAACTACACATGGGGAAAATTGCCAGCACTACATGAATATAAAAATAATATGACAAATCCGCATGTGGACACCGAGTAATAATCACAATATGAATGTTTGGCTCAAGCAAATCAAAAGGCTGGCTTACCATTACATTCAAATTACATGCCCGGGTATGGATATTTTACCACCTTAAAAGACCTACTAACAAGCTGATTCATCCATCTGCACATATTCGAGATACAGTATATATTTCAATACTTGGAATCAGGTTTGCATGCATTACTTGTTACTATGTCAGGCACCCCTTGGGGCAAGCTTCGTGGCTGCCGGTGACAACCCTTGTTTTCAAAGTGTGCATACAATTTTCATAATATGGTAACAAACTGATCTATTGGTAAGCAGTATCTATTAAACTAGAGCAAATCATGGAAGGTCTTGACAAGAACATGATTCATTTCAACTCTCGAACAGCAACAAAAAAGTGGCAATACCACAATCTGACTTCTGACTTCATTCTAAATGTTTTGTTCCAAGTACAATGGGGGTTGGGATTGTATACATGCAGTATTCACAGAGAACTGGAGCCTGCCCGAGTTCACTTACCCTCAGTTTGGACTCCTGGTACTCGTATCCATTGAGCTGCCTGATGGCCTGCTCAGCTTGCTCTGGCTGCTCATAAGTTACCACCACGGCGTAGTGACCATTGGGGTTCTTGGAGGCCACTGCATAATGTTGGGGGAAGAAGAAGACAGCACAGCACAGTGTGCGGCATGCATTATTTTAATTAGTGCCAATTAAATGACATTACTGGCATGGTGATCTTTGAAGTTCCTGAAGGCTACTTGCTGACTTTATGGCATCACATCCATACATTCTGTCTGAAGGTACATGTTGTGTGTGGTAATCTCATTCTCCTTCTTCTCATCTTTTTTTTTCAATTGTATCCAGCATAAAAGTAAATTTGATATGACAGTAAGAACCTGAAATGGAGCATTCGTATCAACTGATGTGAAATTTGTCATGAGCCTAGAAATTCTATCCAATACACACAAAATTAGAGCTCTAAGATTATTTCATGAGCGAATGGCCAGTGAATCATACATGAGATAGTGAAACACAGCAGGTTCCCCTCATTTAAAACACAAACTATGGAGAGTGACCAAGATTTTAAACAGTTCACTTGGTGCTTTTGTCCTGAAAGATTTTTATTCCCTTGAACAACTTCAAGGTAATGGATTTTGCATACTAAAAATTATAAAGGTAAGAATTAATTTTGTCACATGGTTGGCACTTGCAGCATCATGGAAACTGTGTTAGAACTTTCAAAGCAATGTTGCTCTTAAAGGTGAATCCTTGCAATATCCTAATGAATATTCATCAACCCCTGCTGTGTTAGACTGATACAGGTCGTTCACTGATGTGTCATCACTTACCCCCCCCCCCCCTTCATACACACACATGCATGCACACACACACACACACCAAATGGGATTCAGCTTGTTAAGGCTGGTGCTAGCAGAGTTAACAGGGCATCCCTTTATTGCTTCATTACTCGCACATGTCCTCAAGATACGACGCATGTGATTCATGTCTTTGTTTGCTGAGGGCCATTAATGAATGATCTTTCTTTCCCCTTCCCAGCAACTACCATCCCATCCTTCTATTTTTTTCTTCTTTTTCTTTCTTCTTTGGGTCTTCCCTTTTTACCCCCCCCCCCCCCTTTCCCCCTTGAATCCCCTTCTGGGGCAGGGCAAGGAGGCCATTGAACTTGCCCACCCTGCATGAACTACAAATGGCCGCAGGTTATCTCATAATTGAGAGACGGGGCAGTCTCATAGCTCTCAGGGTGTGCGGGAGAGAGGAGCTGGGCGAAAAAGATGAACTGATATGACAAAGAGGGGAAACATTATTTCATGAACAGGCTGCCTCATTAGGAGCATTTCCCCTAATGTCCATTTACGAGCCAGACGAGAGGCAGAGATCTTTACTCAGGCCACTTTTTTACTCCCTCGAAATTAATGTTGAATGTGATTGTACTAATATCCTGGCCTATCAATCATTGTTGGCTTCAACAATGCGGTCTAAACTAGAACCTTGTGAACATTGCAAAGGTGATTGTCTCGGAGGCAATGTAAAAATAGTCGATGAACTCAGGCCCTCTACCTCTCCTCTCTGTTTTTGTTCTTTCTTTTTTTTGTTCTTTTTTTATTTCTCTCTCTCTTTTGGGCCTCTGCATGTGTGCTGGTTATTGATTGGCATGCCCTTTTTACATGATGGTGTCATTACACTCATAGAACATTACACTTCAACATAAAGTACAAGCTGCTGGAAGTGGGTGAAGACTTTGAACAAAATATGATAGCTCTCATAATATAAAGCTCATAACCACTTACTAACAAAAACCTACATTCATGCTTCCTCTTCCTTCAAAAAATCTTAAGACACAAAAGTAGGTGAAAACCTCGCTAACCAAGGACATGTTTAAGCTAAACTACACTGACTGTCCATCTGCATTTTATATACTTGCTATCTCCTTGTATGCTTTGGGTGCCCATTGGCATGGAAAATCACATAGCATTGCACACACTGTCCAAAGTCCCTGGTGGAAAGGGTTGAGCAACTTTCACAGTTGCCTCAGAAAGTTCAAATTTATAGTCCAGCCCCCCCCCCCCCTCCCCCACAAAAAAGGGCATGCACAGCAAAATGCACTTGTTTCAGTGATTAAGTTAATTCCCCACAAGCTTTGTCTTATGAGGGGCATATCACTAAAGGTTTTCAAAAGCATCTAGTGAAAGATTTTATTGAATGTATTATTACACTAGAATTACATGTAACATCGAACCTGATAGCAAAGGGTGGCTGCAACAATTACAGGTGTTTCCTCACATAGTATGTACTAATTATTGTTGAAGCTACAATGTAAATCTAAATCCCATTATAACCATCCACAAGTTGTTTTTTTTTATGTAGGTACACTACAAGGTTTAATACAGGGAGACTTGACCGCATCGGAGCCTCTCTCCTCTCTCAGGCACAACGGAGTTCACTTGGAGTTCGGAATAGACAAACCATATGTTTCAATTTCAAACACGAGCACCGGTTTCGGTGCTGGAAGAGCGGTGTTCATAGCTCATCCCACAATGCAACAAAGCTCCTGAGTGACGGGTGACATGGTAAAAGCATTTGTTGCAAAAGCACAGGGCACAATGAGGCTACCCAAAGACGCCTGCTCGCTTTCACTATTCGAAACTGGGCAGACTTTGCCAAGATGAAAGAACACACTACTGTCGCCATGGTGATGGTGACATCATCACAATCATCATACAATCTCTAAAAGCCTCCACCCAAGCTTTCTGCAGGTTCAGATGGAATTCAGAACATTTTTGTTTGGTGAGATGTCTACAAAGTGAGCAATGGAAAGCATGCTGTGGGGCTATCCTGCTTGCACATCTGAATTCCAACCACACTGGTAGTGGGGATAACTCTACAAAGCTTTGATTTCCGTAACTTTCATGTATCATAAACTAAATAATAGTACCCTGAAGGACACAAGAATACTCGGTCATCTCTGGGATTTTCCAAGCAGATCAAATACTCGGAAAATGTACCTAAAATATTTCTTCTGTGCTTGCATTCACACTAAACCACTTCTTCTTTAATGGCATAATGAATATGCCATCATCTCAGTTATTTTTTTAAATGTAAGAAAGAACTTTCTAGCAAGCTTCTTTTGCAGCATGGAATGTGCACAGCACTGATATACAGTACGTGTATTGCATCTAGGTCAAATGGAAGGGACAGTGATTTTGATTGACGAAATTTTAACATAAATCAATCAGTGTACATCCCTGTCAAATTGACTAGTTTGAAATTGCCTTGCATACCGGTCAAAAGCCTTTACACAGTCACTTACAGTAACTCCTTTAATAGCATTACAATGCCAGACACAGTATATTGTAGCTGGGTTTTGTTGTTGTTGTTGTTGTTTGTTTGCTGACTTGTTTGTTGTTTGCAGTGACACAAGAGGTAAAATATTCTGGGCCTCCAAACTCGGGAATGAGAGGCCCGCTATACAATGTATTTAATAAGAGAATACCCTTGAAATTTGAACTTACACCCAAAATCTGAAATACGACTGGAGCAAAAAAAAACAAACGAACAAACAACGCGGGAAAAAAAAAAGTTTTTTATATCAGGAATTTATTGCCATGTATTCAGAACCCATGCCCAATAAACACTCAAAATTTTGCAAGCAAACCATCACAGTCAACTGAAGTTTCATATCCATACCACTGGTAACAAATACCATATTTTTCATGCATGCTCTCCATGGAACATAGGAAGCACAAGAGTCCAAATACACCTACCCCTTTCTGGTGAAAAGAAAATCAATCTGTTACAAAATATGTGAACCTTTTTTTTTTTTTTTTTCCTTCTTTTATAAGTAATCTTTATCACCTGTAACAGAACAGAAAACACAACTGTACGATACACTGCCATGCCATGCAATTAGCAACGACTGCCTAGATCATGCACAGGTTTCCTTGAAATACTTACGTGGCTCACATTCTGTTACAGTGCCAAAGGTGTTTGCCAGCTTCTCGATTTCCTTATGCTCCACTTTGGTTGGAACATTCATGATGATGATCTTCAGCCGGTTGCTGCAAAGCGACAAGAGACGGGATCATGTTATAAACGACAACAAAAACATACCAAGTTACATATTTGTAGAAAAGCTTGATAAAATTACTGTGAACCATAAAGTAAGAGTTAGAAGCAAGAAGATGTAACAAGAAAGGGAGAGACAGACAGATAGACAGACAGACAGAAGCAGTAGGAGCAGAAGAGAGAAGGAAAAAATGCTCAAAAATATAGAGAACACAATATATATTAAGAAAAACAGCAAAAGATGATAGAAAATTAACAAAAACAAGATAAGGAAGATCAACAGCCATACTCAAATCACAAACAATTTGTTTTTACCTGTACGGTCAAATCCACTGCGCATTATACTGACCTTAGGAGCTACTTATGACAAGATTTATTTTACAAATACGTCACATCAATGATACATTGTAGTAAAAAGACACAAATTTTTCCTCTTCGTCACACAAAATGTGAAAATTCACCACAACACTTGATACAGCATTTCTCCTCCTCCTTCTTTGTTATAATCTACTTTCAACCTATTGCATCTTGTCATACAGTAGAAAGTGATGGCTACTTGCAATGAAGTGTCCTTCCAGATATTCTAATATTTCATTAGGAACTCTGATCCCTGACCTTGGAACAGTAATATTCAACACTGCTATTCAATTATTTTCTTTTCATTAAAGTTGTTGTTTTACCAATTCTGTGTGAATCTTAATTTCATTGAGTTGTGTAATTAGGAATGCAAATAAAGTACGTAATCTTGACCTTTCGGCGTCATAACCTAAACAAACTTTACAAATGAAATAGAAGACAGCTTCTAATAATGAGGACTCAAAACAAGACAATAAATTTCCTTTCTCACCATCTTCACCAGTTTTTCATATTGTATAAACTTTGCAAAGAACAAGTACTGTAGCAAATGTTCTGCCAAATTACAAAGGTGGTCATGAATTCTACTGACAATTTGTATGTTCAATTTTATGGGGCCATTCTTCTATTAAAGCAATTGTCTTTGTTATTAGCTACAGCGTACCTCTATGCACATTATTAGTATTGATGAAATCTTGAGATGGCGCCCCTAGCGAGCTAAAACCCATCACAGCTTTTACTGTAAATATCATATTAAGAAACTTTCTCCTGTGGTACCATTATCATACTAAAATGGCCCTGTTGGTAATATAAAATGAATAATTTGGTGAATTACCATAGACTAGAAAGCCTGTTCGCCCTTCCCCAAATCAATGCATGCATTGCATTATTCAACTACAAGGTGCCATAAAGGGAAATAACACTCATTGGCTGAAAATCACTGCTTGCCTTGTTTGTTTTCATGTTGGTCTTATTTTCTACCTTCTTATTTTCTACCTCAAAATTATACTGTTCCTTTATTCCTAATAGTGAGCTAAAAGACAAGTGTATTATGCAGTAAAACAGCAATGCACACGGGTAATAAACTATACAGAAGTATGTGACAGAAGTATGAAGAAAAAACCCGCACAAAGCTAGAATGATGCAAAGCAGGTAGCTATATGACACAGAAAGATAGGCAAAAGGCACGAGGAAAACATGGGGACTGGTGCATAGTCCAACGCAGATGCATGTTGGCATCCACTACCTGGAGTTTCTGATGAAAATTTGAATACCACAGCACAGTAACAGCATCAGAGCTGCTCCACATTCAGTGGCAATGCTACAAATGAGGAACCACATTCCGCATCGAGTCCTGAATGAATGCTTTTGTTGAACGCCGGCAAACAATTTCTCGGTTTGCACAAAAAGACTACAGCAGCAATCATAAAAAGCAACAACTCTTGTTGCTACATGTATTTTACATTCTTTCATTTTTAAGTTTACAAAATTGATGATGCCAGTAGTAAACATATTTGAATGGTTCCCTTTCTTTATAGTAAGAATGCGCCCAGTGATTATACCCTAAACTGGTAAAACATCTGTACAATCCACATAAGTTTACATGTGCAACACTTTGTTTGCATTTCAGATTTAATAGCCCATTTTAACTATGGAAATTCAGTGTGAATCATACAAAGACAAAAGTCCACTTGTTTTACCAGAAGCAAACATATCAATGAATTTGAAGCATTCCATTGACTGTTTGGAGTCATGTTAATTGTAATTCATAATACTGATTGAAAAAAAAAATGATAAGTCTCACTACAGGAAAACTTCCTCATTGTTCTTTATACAATGACATTTTTAATAGGCATTTATTTTTGTAAAAGCACAAGCTGTTCATGATGTATGCTGACAATGTAAAATATGTATGTAGAAAAAAAAAATGAACACCTGCAAACACAGGTAAACAAAACTGACCAGCAAATAAATGCTCTGAAGCAGAAAGTTTCTCTTTGGTAATGAAAAGCAGAGTGATGTGGTGAGCCAGCATAATTTAAAATGAAATGAAAAAAAAAATCCACAAAGCTTCAGATAGTCTATGCTTTAACATGAATTCAAAGCAAACTACACTATAAGCTACTGGAGTTACACAGCATTGCAAATATCTAAGGTCAGATCACATGAGCAACGAGAATTACTAAACTAACTTTTTTTAGACTTGCGAGATTTGCTACAATAAGAAAATTACAAGAACCCATCTATATGTGCAAGTATTTTAAGAAAAAAAAAAGACTCGCTCTTCACTAATCCATACTGTATGTCCCCCCCCCCCCCAAAAAAAAAAAAAAAAAAATTACTACAGGACCCTCCGCAATAACTTTAAATATAGTGAATCAATCCACATACAATTTCAGGGTACGAAACTATAACTTATTACCCACATGTTACAGAAAATCCCTTTCAATTTGCTGCAGTGGTCAAAGAGTAATTAGGATTTTTGTAGAGCGTGTTAGGAATCCCTTCCAAGTTCTGTCCATTGTGTTCACACATTAATATGCAGTTCCAAGAGCATCCAAGTGGAAGTTGGAAGAAACAGACCTATGACCTTCTTCACAATGATTCACATTTCTCTGTGATCACTTACCGAAATCAACTGTTTGTTTGTTTTTTTCTGGAAAATAAAGCTAAGATGTTTTATTTTAAGATCCTGAAATAGCATTCAGACAGTTAAATCATATTGAAAGTTATTAATGCAGAAATTTCCCAGTTGTAATTTTATTGGGGACATTTTGTATATGCCTAAAAACCATTCTAGCAAAAGAAAAAAAAATAAGTTACAAAGCTAGCATTTTAAAACTGCAAAGCTAGGTCGAAAGTAACCCCTTAATCCCCCTTTTACAGCCTCATATTACCAAATATCATATTACTAATATCTCAATTGATTCTGTAAGACTCAACAACATGGTGGATGCTTCAACCACATGTAGGCCTACTATTAAAGAAAAGAAGTATGGTTCAACAATACAGAAGAACTAAATCTAATGACATTTTATGCAAACTATTCCAACAAAGAAGAATGATTTTCTAACTACAAAGAGAAAATTGAATAGCTTTTGTGCACTGGTGCTCACTGCATCACACTGCAGTTCCTGGAGAACATGTCATAAAAAAAGAAAGAAAAAAAAAGATGGTGAGAACAGAATCTGCGTATTACATTAAGTGCAGGTAATAAAGGAAACAATCAAATCAATATTAACAGAAGTCTGAATAGAAGAAATAGTTAGACACAACCCAGCAAACAAACCCGTCAACTAAAAGGTTAGTCCAATCTGGGGAAAGGGATTTGGTTAATTATTTTGAAGCTCTGTGAATGCAAAGGTGAAATAAAACAATATCTTGTGTACACTTGACAGCAAATGTGGCATAGTAAATGATAGACCTACCCTTTATCTTTATCAGTTCCATTCTCTCTTGGACTGTTGAAAAAAGCAAATACAATTTTACTTCATCATGACAGTGCTGAAGTGAATAGCAAGGAGTCATTGAAAATATTACGCATTGAATAAAATATTTGTGGCGACAGCACACAGACTGTGTGTCACAAATACATGTACCTGACTAATAAACAGGAAGGAAACATATTATTTTGGCAGAATCAAAGAATATGAACACATAGATACTGAAGCATATCACTTCCCATTTTGTGAAAAGAAGCTGTATGTTATAACAACTTCCTATGAAGTCAAATGGTACAAAAATTATCAAGCAATGCTTTTCCTTGCCAAAAATATAAATATATATATAATGTGCAAGTTCCTAGCAATCCAAAAACAAAGCTCAGATCATGAAGTTTCTGTCAATATCAAAAAAAAAAAAATCATGTGTATAAATGTAATGAGAACAGTCACAATTTTAGCTGAATTGTAAGAAATCAAAATGACTAAAGAAATTTTTAAAAATGAAAAAAAAAAATGAACAAAAAAAAACCCTTAATTATAGAAGCACTGCAGAGATCTTTGATGGAAGCTGAATCATGGGATTTCACAAAGCTGTTTACAAAGCTGAACATGAAATCCTTGCTTCTTTTTCAAGCAGGAAGATCTCTCCCCCCCCCCCCTTCTTTTTTATTGCACAGTGGTAATCTTCATTCATCGTGATGACATGGTTCTATCATAGAGGGAAGGGGACAAAGGGTGAGTTCCTCCATACAGACTCTTTTCTCTTCTTCCTCGTACACTATCATGCCACACTGAGGGTACTGAATAAGAGATAGACCACATCCCGGGTTCCTGCTGTGCGATCTGTTCAATTCACCCTCCCTCGGAGCTCTCCCTGCCTCCGTTGGAAAAGTAGCACGCTCAGACAAGTAGTTGTAACTAAACTTGTATACATCGCAATCAGTGTACAATCAATGTGTATACGTTCAGTGGATTTTCTATTTCTTTTGTATGTGAGTGTCAATGATTTATAAGGCATGAAGCTACTGTATTCAACACACAACACAATTTGCCCTTTTCGAAAATATTGACGTTCACAGAAAACCTGACCACAAAAACCTCCTTTTCCCTGCATGCTATCATGCAATGGGACACCACGTTTGAAATACTGAATAGTCGAAACACCAAACTTCTTTCTCTGTATAATAACATTCCTTGCTACCTACTGTAGTTCTCCACCAAGTGCCATGCATTATTGCACGATGGTATTCTTTAAACAGGGGCATCATAATCTACTTGTGATGTGTACAAGGAACTCCATCAGCACTGTTATCAATGGCTCTTACGCCTGTGCAAATACGTGAAACCATAAAACTTCCACCTCATCCAATGGATTATTCTAGCAGACAAGAACTGCAAATGAAAAGTAAGTGAGCATAATGGTAATGCACCTTCACATGTTAGTATTATAACCACGTGTACCTAACTTCCACTCTGCTCAGCAGTGGCTGGCACCACCCCACTATGAATGGAGTCTGCCTGCATTCAGCAAGACACACAGCCTCTTTAGCAGAGAAAGGGAAAAAAAGCAGGGGCTGGAAGTGTAGCCAACAGCCCATAGAGTGAAGCAGCGCAAACCCAAACGGGAGCCCTTTGCAAATCGCTGTGGAATGCTGACATGGAGAATCGGCTGGCGAGGTCATCTGGAGGTTATGTGTGGGCAGTAGCTTGGGTCTGCATGCCCTTTCCACCTCGCGCTATGCATCGCACAGAAAGGCAACGAGAACAGCATGTGTATAGTGTGTGTCTGTGTGTGTGCTCTGAGAGAAGCAGCAAGCCACGTGAATGGGAAATCAGCATGCTGTATGCTCTATCCTAGTGCGCACGCTGAAGCCCACTGCCATGGCCGCTCAGATCTCAACATATGTTTGGAGGATCTATTTATGGAAGGAAGAAACCCACATTTCAAAGTTAGCTGCAGCACAAATTATCCATCTTGGGTTGATTACTAGCACGGGCAACCATGTCCATTTTCATTGCACTGCAGCAAAGCCCGCCTCGTATCTCTTGTTTGTTAGTCTTATGGCTACAATTACAATGTAGGCCTACATAGTTGAAATATTCTAAGAGAGATTTCTTAGATTCTTTTCTTCGTAAATGCGATACAGTATATTCATACAACATACAAGTTGATGGAATAACGGTCAATCCATATACTTCGTGCCTGGAGAAGAACAGCGTATTTCTGAATCCAGTCAAATTATGAGCTGGAAATGTAGGTCTACACGCCAATGCATAATAAACAGCTACAGAATTTCTTTAGACAAATTGACTGGAAAATAACTCTTCCACAAATTTTGACTTTACATGTAGGCCTACTACTGTGGTAGTGTAAAAGTGGAAATTTTCGTGCATTTCGCGCAACATGAAGCTGGCGTTTTATGACAAACTGTTTTATATAGGCCTAATACTATCTATGTTTTGATTCTGCAGAATTAAAAAACAAATTCATCATGTCAACAACAAAAAATCACATGTCAAGGTTATAACTAAAACACAATATTATGCAACTGATATTTCAGAAACGAAGTAAAAAAAATCAAATGACTTCCATTATTCCTCTGAACGAATTAACGATTTTCAAACTTCTTTTATGCAAAAATTTCCTTTTTCTCACTACAGATTTCCTCTTTGACAGTGGTACTTCAGCTACAGCTAGAAAACTACAATGACTCTAGCCAAAATGTGTTTTCAAGATCAGAGTGAACCATTCTACTTTCAGACAGCAGAAAAATACAGTATGAAATCAAGCACCCAACATACTAGAGCAACTGGCATGGTTTCCTGTTTCCTCCGAGTTCATCACATGTTCAAATCTCGGCAGGTATTGCGCAACTGATCTGACAGGCTGCAGGTGTCTTTCATGAGATTTCACTCCCCACAGGCCAAGCTAAACATAGCCAGTAGTCGTGAGCTGACACTCTTACCAGTCACAACAACCTGCAAACTGCACATTTGAAAGTGCGGAAATCAACCTGGAAGCATCATTATTACCGAGCCTTACATACACGCTTCTTCTTCTTCTTCTTCTTCTTCTTTTTATAAAGAAACAGACTTGGCAGATGAGGAACCATCTATAAAGTCAAGGAAGTTTTATTTTTGTTACAGGTGTTGAAAAGTAGGTTTCTCTAACTTTTTTCCATAGCATTTTTTCAAAGTATCATCCATCTTTAACAAGGTTCTTTCTCAGTAATTGAATTTGTCATCTCTCTTCGCACTGACAACCAACTGACTCAGCTGCACCTCATGACTACACATGTAGAACAAAATAAAGATATAGGGCCTACTGCTCTCCAATTCTCATGAACATGAAATGAATGTCTCGCTCCAGTGAGACGCAACAAGTCACAAACCTTGTCCAAATTTTGGACGCAAGGTGTGTATACTGTATGCCAAAACACAGCCATGTGGAAACACCATTAAACAAGTGGAGGGACAACAGAGTTTCAAAACAGTCAGATCTACTACATCAAGTCATGAGCAAACAGGCCACATGGCTGAGAACCGTGAAGTGCAAAGGAAATGGTTCATTTTCAGGCTGTGTCGTAGCACTCGACTGTAAACCCACCCACACGCCAGCAAAGCAATGTCTCAGACAGCTTTAAAAGGTTGGAAATCACGCACTGTGTAAAGCCAACTGCTGATCTCCACAGATGGATCTTATGAGAATAGTAAATGCTAACCGTCGACACCGACAAGGGGTTAGACAAGGTTACATACTTGGCTGTCTTGAGGTAGTAGTAGGAGAGATATAAGCTGAGAAAGAGAGAATGAAAGAGAGAGGGACACAGAACCAGCTACACGACTATCAGACAGTGTGACACGGTGGGAAGTTTGTACTTTTCATTTCATTTGAGGTTCGCCCTGGCATCAATTTACAGAGCGAACAAAAAGAGCTCAGTGTTAGTAACCTGGATGGATTTGAAAACTTTAAACACTAGAACAGAGCTTTCACATAGTTACAGTGGGACAGTTACAGTGCAAACGCCACTTTATATTTTCTTGAATAAATCGGCTCCTGAATACTGAACTCCGGAATTTTGAAAAGATTTAGATGGCAGAATGTAACATCAGATTTCACTTAAATTAGTAAATGATCCATTCATCAAAATGAATACTAATGACATTCAATCTTGTCTTGTATACTGCATAAAAGTAGTATCAAACATGATGTATCACATAGACAGATAAAACATATTGTTCTTGTTACAATGCACTTTCATTCTTCTGAAAGTGGAATGTTTCAGAAAATGTACTGTACTTATTCCTGCCATTGAATTTATGCGTACTGTGAACGTCCATATTTTCGTGCGATTAATTTTTCGCACTGAGCGGCTCAAAAACATGTTTGCAAGTTTTTAATTTGCGGTGCACAATTGTCAACCTATTTGTCAACACATTAAAAATGTGCAGAGAAAATTGTGAAGATATTTCTGCAGGTTTTAGAATTCGCGGTAGCCAAAAGTAGTGCGAAATGCGCGAAAATTAATGCACTGTGAAAATTTGTACGTTTATAGTACTGGAGTATTTTGTGCCACTAACCCCCGCAAGCAGTATAAAAGGGTTTGAAGATCACCTCCATTGCCCCCTGGATCTTAAAAGAAAGAACATTGTCACATGTAAAATAATCGTATCACATCAAATTTCTGGGTTGATGAGCAAACTACTCACCAACTTCAACACATTTAGATGGTAAAACCTACACAATGTACAATGCACATGTTAGATCTTCAGCAATTGCTAGCAAATGTCACACTACTACATGTGTATGTGTATGATGTTTGGCCTCAATCTTGTGACTACCATGGTGTACAGAGGATGATGTCATACTTACTCATCATCTATGAGATTTAGATGGGCATCATACAATGATACTGGAACTTGAAAAAAGGTGAGTGTGTTGTAAATGAATAAATAAATGCATAAATATTAAAGTAAATAAACAAATAAATGAATAAACAATAAATAAATGAATGAATAAATAAATAAAACCTCCAGCAACACTTTATGCCATATGGCAGAGGCACTAAAAATATCAGCAGTGTTCAGATCCAGAAAAAAAAAATGTAAAAACAGGAGCAAAGAAAACATTTTAAATCTACCGATACATGCATTATCAAAGCAACAACAAACAAGATGGTTTCCTGACCACAGTGCACTTGCAGCTCTTGCATCTGGACTGTTTAGGAGTCTTTTCCATCTCATTTATGCACTCCCTTCACTCATTCAAACCTCTGTTTACCCCTGCATGCCTGTAGAGACTGAGAGGCAGAATGGTTGGTTGTGTGTGTAGTACAAATTTGTACCTCATTAGCCATCACTTGATCGGTTCCCCATGTGCTAGGATCTGCTAATTGAATAACCTCTGCTACTCCCAGTAAGAAAGACAGAGAGAGAGGACGAACAAGCTGAATTGTCTCTGAAGTACACTACATCATTCATCAATGTCATTTCTTTTTGTTTTCCCGCAATACTGCAACAGTCATATGCAGTGGGACAGACTAAAAATCCATATTTCTATGGACTTTGTTGCGATGGTAGTCACTCGCTTTAATACCACAAAGCCAGACCATGAGGCTGAATTTGACTGTCACAGAAGAAGCAGCAGCTGAGCAACGGGTAGTTCCTTCTAACCATGACAACTGTGACAACTTCGATGTTCACAAGCCAATGACCATGCATGTGATACCGAGGCGCATCAGTCCCTCGGATAGGACATAAAATGGAGGTCCCGTGTATGAGAGGGTCACAGCTCATGCACGTAAAAGATCCCGCTTCATTCATTCATCGAAAAGAGCAGGGTGTCTAAACCCGGTGAAGTGGTCCCACCCCACATCCAACTGGACCCCATGGAAGACCAGCTTAGTGTAGCTGAATATGGGCTATCCAGCCATCTTCACAGATGGAAAATGAACAACAACAACAACAGTCCACCATCACTGGCATGGGACTCGACTTGACCTTGACTTGGACTGAAATCTTGAATACTTATGAGCTGTTACTGCAATAAACACACCCTTCACATAAAATAACTTATCATTTTATTTTTCTATCCCTTTGTGATGAAAACTTTCATCCATACAACAGTATTTGAATAAATTCAAAAGTTTCATGAAAGTTGAACTCAAATTGGAGTTTCGTGTTCTGTACTTTTAGAATGGAATGAAGCCTGACCCAGTAGGCTACGATAACTAACCCGTATATAAAAATTCATGAAAGTGCACAGAACTTAGTCTTACTACACTGTGCATATTAAAAGACTGTAAATATTTCACACACGGATAACTTCAGATATAAGAGGCATTTGTAGCATCATGGAAAGATTCATTTTTTTCTCATCTTTGTTTTCTTTTTCCACTGATCATCCCAATCATCTCTTAACATTGTAATTTGTTGTAAATGTTATCTATCAGCAATACAATGTACACATATCTGCCTCAAAAGATTGTAATATGTTTTGATTTCTTAATAAAACACACATACACGCGATTCAGGCATTTACAATGCATCGATAGAGAAATTGAGAGAAGTTGCAGGCCCCGAACTTGCCACTGGCTAAATTTTCAATGAATCGCTTTTCAGACAAAAGAGGATCTCTCACGTGAGAGCAAATTCTTTGAACTGACACAAATGCATGAAGGAGTGCCATGTTTTGAATATCCATCAACGAATCATACCATTTGAACAAAATCTACTGACAAACAGGTATTTCATGGGTTGTTTTTCTTGCATTGAACCCCCCCCCCCGGAAAAAAAAAAAAAAAATGCTTGAGGCTCCAAAAATACCTGCCACCTACCTTCAGGGTGATCTTGCAAATGAAAGCACTATTTGCTCTAGCTTCCCAGCTGGAAAATGTAAATAATGTACTGTATTGAAGCTTCTGGACTTGAATACAGGTGTCTCCAATTGATCATTGAAATGTTAAATCCTCTGATATTAATTTGATAGTGATACCTCAATCTACACTAGCCCCTTTTCAGCAGTTTTATGCGATATAAACACACTAATGGTGATTGTAAGTACATCACTTGGTTTCAATTACTTTGAAAACGATCATTGTTTTACAGCTACATTGTCTAGATGAAAGCCCATATTGACCAATCAAAACCTCATCTAGGATCATGTATTCGAGTTAGCTGGCTTTATTATTACATTAAACACATGAGAATATCACAGGCAGTACAGTAGTTTGCACAATGCATTAACCTCAAAAAATGATTTTTAATATAAAAAAAAAAAGAGGGCAGGAGAGAAAAGGCATGAACATAGTCCAGTGAGTGTGTATGAAAATTACTTCAAACTTCATTATAAATACCAGTTATAAACTCTTGCATCCACCATCAACCACTCAACTCCCCCCCCCCCCACAAAATGCTCACAAATCATAGATAAATCCCACAATTCCAAACTTTCTTGCCAGCAAACAACTAGTGACTAGAAAACATAATGCATCACAGTCTGAGTAAAGCTCTTTCGTAACATGTATGATTTTAGTATAGAGACAGCTGATGACATACTGAATGTTAAAGGGATGGTACAGTATTGGTGGAGATGAGAATTGGGGTTTAACTTTTTGCGAGATACTAAGAAAACACCTATGAAATAATACAGAGCATACCTTTTTACGAGGAATTCAAAGTTTATTTGATGAAAATCGGGTTTGGAATGACTGAACATCCAAAAACAAAGTAAAACAAAGCTATCATAATAAAAAGTAGGTCCCACACTTTATAGGAACCGCTCTGTTTTGGATATCTCAGCTCTTTCAAAACCAATTTTCATCAAATAAATGTTAATTCCTCATGGAATTACATGCTCTTTCATTACTCATAGGAGGTTTCTCACTATCTCACAAAAAAAAAAAAAAAAAAAGTTAACTTGAAACTAGGTCTCAACCAAAACTATTCGATCCCTTTAAAGAAGAAATCCAGTCCAAATATACTTTGTATAAGTTAGTCTGACAAAGAAGAGTAAAATTTTATGAGTTCAACGGTAAAAATGTGGCTGAAATCGGCTGAATAGTGATATGTTAGATATATGAGGATTTGAGCCTCGGGCATACCTGCGTTTGAATGACAAACGGGAAATTTCAAAATTTTAGGTACAAACTTTATATAGTAAGTTGTGAGGGAATGGCACGCTCACTTTGCCATTTGCATAATTGACTGTTCAAGAACTGTTACCCCCTAAAATAGCAAAACTTCAAAATGTCATGAAGTTTTTCCTTATTTTTCGTCCAATTTCAATCAAATCTATACCTTTGAACTTGTAATATTTTACTCTTTCTTATCAGACTAACTTATATTTGGACCAGATTTCCCCTTTAAGGGCCATTGTGCATTTTGAAGCAATGGGTCTCCAACTGCCATGATATGGCATCATGCCAAAATATGCCCTGATGTACAATTGTACTCTCACTGGAGTTGGCAAAGTACCTGGCTTTTGAAGTTTAATATGTCAACCACGAAGGTGATGTATGCAATGTGTACATGGCCGTGTTTACATCTGTTGTGAATGGTCACACATCAATGTCCTACATACACACAATAGTGATTTATCAAACACTGAGATAGACTATCTCCCTTTAGTTTTCCTTTAAAGAAAATAAAGATTAAAGATCAATCCTAAGGGAGTGTATCATGTCTGTTTGGTGTTGCCCTTTTATCATAAAAATAATAAGTTCACAAAAGCCCCTTTATTGTAAGGGGATATGTTCAAGCAAAGGTAAAAAGTCTGCAAGCTTTGAGTTGTTGCATTTCCTAAATCCTAGCAACCACACCTTTGTCTCTCACATACGATGGAAAAAGAACTACAAAAAGAGTGGTTGCTACGATCACAAAGTGCAGCAACTCAAAGAAAAGTCTACAAGCTTTGTTGAGTTGTTGCACTTTATAAATGTAGCAACTACCCCCTTTTGTCTCTCATACACTATAGAAAAGAGTACAAAAGTGACCAATCACAAGCCTTTGCTGGCAAAAGGTCACTACATACTGGTACCTTCTGGCTTTCCTCGGGACTGATGGCTCCACTTTGATGTGTCCTCCTTGTAGGTGATAACCTGTTGGGGTAAGCAAACGACATAAAAATGCAGGTACGGTCCATGTCTTTACTCAAAGATTATTGGTTGCACAGAGCCTCATCAATTCAATGTCAGGATACATTTCAGGCTGCAATTCATATCTGACATTTAATTCTATGTAAGATTACTGTCCTGGATATCATAGTACATGAGTTGTACATGCATGTAATCATTTCAACTGATTCAGAAGATTTGACTCATTATTTGATCAATTCACTACATTCAAATCTTTACATGACGATCAAGTGAGAATGTTAACAATTATATTTCACTGTTTCTTCTCATGTAACTAAAATTTTTAAACCAAAATCTCAGAGAAGTTGTGATGTATATTAGAGCAATAAAATTGCATGGTAAAGGGTAAAGTTTTGGGTAATGTTTTCAAGTGGCAATCTTGGAGTTTGTTGTCCTTAAGACATGGTCAAGGTCACATTCAACTCACTCTGTCAAAGTTCACACTTTGATCTGACTGGAAAAAGTCTTCAAGAATTCTTGGTATTGAGTATAAGAATCATTTTCACCTGGCATCAAATTATTTCTATACTGATTAATTTCATGTGATACTTGGAATATTACTGCTTGCGCAAAGAGTTACCTGTACTCATATCCTCATGTCCCCAATTTTACTTTGTGTATTAGTAAAAAACATGTTCAGGCTAATTATTTGGAATTGACGTCACACACAAAAGATTTCAATATGATCTGACAATCAATCATACAAACCCTATTATCATTCTGTGTTTCCTTTGAATATGATACTGACCTGATTCTTTTGCAAGGAAATTCAGAATCTGTTAATTTACAAAACAAATACTCTACAAACTAAAACTCACTACTTCATGAATACGATTGGGCATGAAATAGATTTCATAACAGACTTTATAAGGCACAGGGAACTATGTTACCCTTGAATACGGCCAAGTACAAAAAGAAAGTTTGTTGTTGTTGTTTTTTTTTTTTTTTTAGATGAGGGAGGTCCTTATTATTTGATATCTTACTATTTTTCTGATCTGAGGACACTGCATACATTTAAAGGACAAGTCCATCTTCATACGGATTGAGTGAATGCAACAATATTAGTAGAACATATCAGTGAAAGTTTGGGGAAAATCCGACAATCCGTTCAGAAGTTATGAATTTTAAAGTATCTGCGCAATCACTGCTGAATGAGGAGACTACACTTGTACTACAGTGTATGATGTCACATGCGTACAACGGTATAAGGAAAATAAAAAGAGACTTTTCACAAAACTTTGTTTTTTTAATAAAGTGCACATTTCTTTGATTCGTTATTGACGTACGTTGCAGGAAATATCATTCCCCTTGCCTTCTGAAAGAGAGAAGTCGAGTGTTCTTTTGTCATGCGAGAAAAGTGAAAATATATTAAATTTTCTTTATACTTTCTTTATACCGTTGTACTCATGTGACATCAATAGCTATAGTAGTCTCCTCATCCAGCCGTGACTGAGCAGAAACTTCAAAAATTTGTAACTTTTGAATGGATTGTCCGATTTTCCTCAAACTCTCAGTAATGTGCTCTACTAATATTGCTGCATTCACTCAACCCACATGTCTATGAAGGTGAACTTGTCCTTAAAGGGCATAATTTACCATTTGCAGATGAAACAAATACCCAGCATTAGTGCTTCAACATAATTCTAAATTTTGTGAATTAGGGATAGAAACAACCAATGTAAAAATTTGAACCAGTATAATTGATGTTAAGTTTTGTTAAATATACAGAATGTGAACAACAGATATAATAAAAATGTTTAAAGACTAAATCATCTACAGTTATGGTTTTATGAGAAAAACAGTGATATCTCCTTATATTTCAGGCTTTATTACAAAAATTTTACATGTATATGGTAGGATGTTTTGGGATACAACTGACCTACAGTACCCATATGCATCAAAAGTGATATCTTGAACAATTTTCAAATCACTGCTCCCAAAGGTAAACACAACCAAACACAAGTATTGCAAGCGAGTGCAAGGTGCTAGCGAAGTTTTGCACCTCCTCAAACAATGATTTTCAGGCATGCACAAATCAACCCTGAACATTTCACAACCTAAAATGCTGTACTTGAATGTGAGTAAACAAAGTCAGATAAAGGGTTAACATTTGCACTACTGCATGTGTACTGGATACCGCGACTGACTGTTTACAAGGACTACAGCACAGAGCTTTCACTTAAAGCGATCCATTTGTACCAACTACAGTGTAGTGTTTTTATGTCTTCTACTGACTTTGCAGATTCAAAAGCAAATTGTGTACTGGTGTGGTATTAGGGTGTGAAATATTAACAGTAAGTTTGTACATTATGGTTGAAGAGCATTTACGAGGCGGTAGGAATCGACACTTGCATCTTAACTAGCATGGCATAGTTGGTACGTGAAGATCTACATCTTTGAAATCATCTCTTTTGATGCTTTATACATGATGTGTGAAGACATGTGTACTCATGATGTACAAACGTACACATGCTGTGAAGCTTTCTCAAATCCACAGCGCCCCGCGAGCATTGGCCCACAATACAGCGGCCAGTTTGTAACACTCTCATCCAGCGGTACGAAAGTGGATGCATTATTAGAGATTCTAATGCAATATGTACATGACATCACAACCGGAAGGTGAATATTTTGGCCACCCTGAAGTAACAAATATCAAAAAATCAAAAAAGTTGTACAGAAACTCAAAAATATGCAAACAAGGACGAGGAAAACGGATTTGGAATATATTCATTGAATTGCTATTTTTACGAATGGTAAATAGTAAAAGAAAAAATTGATGTGGCACCAAATTCTGATGCGTGCGAGGATGAGAAACTACTTTTGCTTTTACTTGGCCTTACACTTGTCACTAACAACCTGAAGGGATTATGTACTTTTCATGAAATATTAAGTTCTACGGAATTCTGATATTGTTCTACAATTTTGTACTTGTGTAAAATCGTGAACTGCCCTCTAGTCTTACCCAGCGATAATAGCACTACAATCATACTGTAGCTTATTTAAAACTCTAAAAATTTATAACTTTTGAGCAGATTGTCCAACTTTCCTCAAACGCAGTGCATGCATGCATGTTGCATTGCATGTGCAGATCAGATTCAAAGTTGGCAATCCCGAATTTTAGGGGGCTAAATTATTTGAGGCTTCTAACTTCAGAACAGCCATACTGTACATAGTTTAGGTCTGTAATTTACCCCTGCTAAAACTGGAAAAAAAAAGAATTAAGTAGAATCTAGTATGTATCAAAGTAATATGATTAGACATGTGGCTTTAGGGTTTAATAACAATAAATTTAATAGGGTTAGTACAATGTAGGTTAGAGGATGGGGTTGGGTTACCCTAAAAACCCAGGATAGCAATTAACATTTTCATGTGCTGTTAAATTTGGGAATCGACTTGCAAAATTTGAGAAAATAAAAACATGCAAAATGCATACGGTAGTGTACTGTAGTTTATATCATTTAGAGGTCTATATCATGGCTCATGCTAGACAGAAAGATCTGTCTGTCCGGAGGAGTCTTTTATTTTTTGACATTATCGCTCTCCTCCGTAGACAGACGGAAGTTGGTAGTACACATCGCTGTGTGGATGGTCTTAACTACTGTCTCTATGGAAAATTGGGTGAGGTACCTCACCCTTCTCGATTGCATCTAATTCACAGCCCTAGGTCGGCAAATTTAAGCTTGTATAACAAAATGAACATTTCAAGAATGCACTACACTCACCAGATTAATGAATAATCCAGCATTTTGGTAGAATTTTCAACGTAAAACACACATCAACTAGCCCGTCGCGTCGTCACGTTCAAACTGCAGAAACATATAAATCCATTAGCCAATCACATGCGAGATAGTTTCTATGTGTTTTTATTAAAACACGTACCTCGCATGTGATTGGCTAACAGATTCAAAATGGCGACTTACAGCTATCGAACGGCGATGTTGCGATATGGATATAATTTCTGCGTTATAACCTACTGTATTTCGACTGCACAATGTGAGAAATTTACCCCAAATATTGCTGCATAATGTGTCATGTCATGTCAAACTTGTTTGAATGTAAAAAAGCTGTCTGAAATTTGGTCTATCGTAACGTTTGATCAGTGCACGACCGCTGGCAGCGCATCCACACAGGAGCCAGCATCATTGACTTCGATTTGTATAAGGAGGGGATCCGTGAAGCCAGACGCAGTCTCCACGGAACATTTCCCCGATGACCAGATACAGACCGATCTTTCGGTCAAGGCTCATGCAAAACTTTTTCTCCTTGCTTGACTCTAATACTATAGATGTCATTCATTACGGATTAAAAAAAAAAGAAAATTGGGAAAAAGTGTTGTTGTTGTGTTTGTGGCACATCATTCACATACGGATATTTGCTTCATCTGTGTAATATCATTATTTTGCATAAAATTAATTCTTAATAGCAAGCATAGCCTAGGTTTCTGTTGTAGCACACTGCGCTGTCCTGGTGCCAGTTTGTCATTGTGTATGTAGCTCAGATGTGCTTGGCATCCCACGACGGACCTTGGCCTTGCTATGCCTTGATCTTGATCTTGATCTTGATGGTGTATGTTGATCAGCCCTGGTAGAGCAACACTCAACTTTGGTTCATAGGTCATGGTAGGAGGGACATTACTCAAAATGTTTGGATAATGTATCTTTAAATAAACGTGGATCAGCTATATTGGTTATTGCTTGTGGTGAGGAATTCCAGTATCTGGTGGTTCTTGGGCAGAATGAGTGAAGATGGAGATCAGTTCTGGAATTAGGGAGCTTGATTTGAAGAGGCTTCCAACTCCTGGTCCTTCTAAGTGGTTCAGGGTTGAATTCACCATGTCTTTCGAAGGGCAGTCTAGTATTAGTATAAATACGCCATTGCTGTGGTCACATATTTTCATCTTCACCTTTATTCTGGGTCAACATGTCACTCAGGCCGACTGACATGGGTTAAATTGGGCAATCGACCTCTAGATCCCTGTGTAATTCTGGTCCATCTTTCAGCTTGCTTTCCCTCGGCGTTCGTCTGCGCTCACACATCGTCACTCATTTCCGTTTAGTCGGCGGCATGCATGCGGCCATTCATTCCACATGCTCAGTCACCAGTGAGGAAATTGCTCCACGAGCGCACTCCATCATACCACGCAATTGTATGCTACACAAACCTGCACACGCTAGTAGCGCACGTGTGGTTGCAGAGAGTAGACTCTAGAACATATGCATGCTGGTTTTAAATCACTCAAAAACTCGGTATGACAACATTGATTTACAATCATATACAATGGATGATTACGATAAATCAATCGATAGCTACGGTATCTGGTTTTTCTCAACCATCTCTCTGTTGATATATCAAAAATTAGTGTATACATTCACTTACCGTTCAACTTTTCGATGGCCTTTTCAACTAACTCTTCGTTGGAGACGTCCACAAACGCGAACCCATTTTTCTTCAATAGGATCTCCTGGACAGGGACATCGTGTTCTTCGAAGAGTTTTCGTAGCTCATCTTCAGTTACATCGCGGCTCAATTTTCCTACGTAAAGCTTGTTCATTTTGTATGATTTGTTTGATTGGGATTGAACGGCAAATTATGAAATTTTGATGTGGCTCCGGTATGAGGAGAGAAGTAGTATGGGTCCAGTGGTGGGCTGATCCCTCGGCGTGTGTGAGAGAATGTATGGATCTACGATTATGCTTGGTATAGCTAATACATTGCTGCGCGCGCGTTAGGAGGCTGTGTGCGTGCGGCGTGGCCCGTATATTCTTTACGATGAAGAACGGCACACAATCATGAACACACGCGCATAAAACACATGCGCACAACATACACACTAACACACACACACACTTTATACATGTCTATTACTAGTATCCAAACATACACGCGCTGAGAATGGTTTTGCGCGTGCTCACGCTTTCTACACTAGGTTACGTGCAATCGTCTGCACACTGCTGTAGATTCCCAGCAGAGACGGTATGAGGATTGGCAAGGGCAAGCGATCGAGGGATTGAGAGAACGTTTATCTGTTTTGCACGCACGCGCGCGTTATCGGAACGTGCACGTACGTACTGGCGAAGGAAAGCTGTTTGAAGAAGAAGCAAAATGGAAAAAAAAAATGCTTCACATATTTCCTGAGGCCACGTGGTCACGACCTTCCAATAATGATTGACAGAGGAGATTCAGTCGCAGTCGTACCGCAATTTGATTGGTTAAAACCAAGCGTGGACTCCACCTCTCAAACAATTCATCGTCGCTTATTGGTCAACTCTCTCCTCATAAGCATAACCATGACTGGGAGGCAATCAATCTCGTAATAAATTATGCACGACAGTGTATTTAAACCAAAAAAAAAAAAAAAAAAAAAAAAAAACATTTCCATCTTTTCCATCTCGCAAAAACATGTGATTGTGTAACTGCATGTTTACATATCCACTTGTGCCAGAAAAAAATGTGTGAATAAACAATAAGAACAATATTTACAAGGGAGAGGAGGTGGTAAGATACAAAAACAAGCAACTTTTATTACTTTTTTTTTGTTGGGGGGCTTCATACTAATAACAAATCACAGAAGAAAAGTTCGTGTGAGAAAACATAGTCCTATACAAAGCATGTGTGTCATGCAGTTCTACAGAATATGAATACAGTGCAATTGCTCATGTCTTTTTCTTGTTATACTGAAAGAATATTTTCTGGTATCTCCCTCGAGGCCAGTCAACATTATATAATTATATTCTATTATCTCTACATACCTATTTACATGTATATAAGATATATGAGTCATGATATACACACATAATATATATATATACATGTATATATATATATATATATATATATATATATATATATATATATATATAATATATATACATATATGCATATGTATATAGTATATAGTATATTATCATATTATCAATAATAGAACAAATCTCAAGAAATGGGCATGAATCATGCTGTCAATACCGACAGTTTGATTGAAGAACACACAATTTTTCGGGCTCCCTATCCCTTTGTGAAGTGATTATGATTTTGAGAGAACAATAGCAGGTCATGCTCTTCAAATAGACTGTTAGTATTTTAGACAGCATGATTCATGCGCATTTCTGGAGTTCTGTTCTATCACAGTATTATTAATATCCTTGCAACAACGTCCAGTGATTTTTTTATGTTTGTGTTTGTTTGTTTTTTTTTTCATACTCTATTGCGAGGAATCGAATTTGAATCCGGTCGATGCAACTCTTGCATCCTTGAGGGTTTTGAGATATTCTAAATGACCACCAAAATCAATCAGATTCGGAATCGTAATAGATTCGTAATAGACTGTACAAGGTTAAGGTTATGACATGAAAGAATTAAAGTCAAATCGTCGGCACTTTTGAAATGGATAGAAGTGAATTGTAAAAAAATAGGAGGGAGTTATGCATGAATTTTGGCGTTTTTATGTTTGTAGTATTGAAGTTTGTGAGATGGCAATATCAAGAAGGTGTGATCAAGCGCTGTCAGTATACAGCTCGTGGTAATGTATCTTTTCAAGAGTATTTTGTTGAAAGTACATTGTACTGTGAATGAAAAAAAAACACGAAAATTGATATTTTTATATCATAATGATAATGATAACAATAACAGTTTTCGCAACATTAACAAATAGGTTAATATACCTACTGATATTTTCTCATTTTCATGTGTTTTTTTATTGTCATTTTTTTTTATTTGAGCATAAACCCAATCTTTGCTGAATTTCATTATCTTCTTGATTAAAAAAAGAAGAATGAGAAGCTCTATGTCATTTCCATCACCATAGTATAAAGTTGTTGCCATTCATGCAGCACTCCAAGCAACTACAAATCATGATTTTTGTTTGTTTATGAATAATGGGTGCTATGATGTTTGCTTTCTGACCAATAGATTAAAAAAAAAAAAATTTGTGCAAATCAATATGATCTTTTAATGAATTATTTCTAAATTGCATAATGTGATTGCGACAGAGTATATCTTTCTTTTCTTTTCTTTTTTTGTAACATTCCCATTTTCGTTTGAATAATGACTGTATTAATTGGATTTGACAAATAAAAATGAATGTTAACACAGAGCAGGATTTCACTTTCTGGAAATGCTTATTATTATCAATGTTTTACGATGTCTTTGACTTCCTGCACACAAATTCCAGTCTTCCTTTTACCATCACAGTTTTATTGGACCTGATGAAATACAATGTAGAATTACTGCAACGTAAATTTCAGGTGGTCCTGTTATTGTGTTAGATTCATCATTATGCCATTTACAAAATTAATTGAGATCATTAATTGTCTCAACCCAATTACTACATGCAGTTCACGTTCCGTATTATGAACAAACACCACAGTAAAGTTTGTTGTTTTTGAGGTGTGTTATAGGTCGCATTGCGTCACCACTAATTTGTCAGTTTCAGGTTGGAGAAGAGCGATTCCTATCACGAGCAATAAAGTTTGATGGCACTTTTGAAAACTCACACTTTAATCTGTCACTTATAGTTGTTTGTAGATTTAATTTGTTTCGCCAAAGCTCAAGAGTTCCACGATCTGTATAGATAAAATGTCTAGAACACCCGTATAAAACTGATGGTGATTTATACGAATGTAGCGCAGTAATATAGCTTTCTGAAACATAATAGGAATTCATTCGACGTAGTGCGGGTATGCAGTTATCGCATTAGCCGACAGGTGACAAAACTAACAACACAATAAGATCCAGAAGTTGCATCTCACAACGCACCTGCTATCAATGGCGGAACTCTAATTTCAGTACAAAGTAAGTTCTTTCTGTAGACGTTTTTACTGTCATTGTTGCCGTTTCCTGCATGGGTTTTTCGCTCTCCACCATCCTCGCTCCCTCTCCATTCCCTTGTCGGTGTTTCTTCTCTTTAATAGGCACTACACGACACGATAATGTACCCTTCGAACAAAGAAGATATTACACGCATTGGTCATTCATTTTGGTCAGAGGGAAGCTGACCGCAAAGCCTTGACACAAAGACCGCGCGACCATGCCACTGACCCTTTGTGATGGATGCTCTACCTCTGTAAACTCGGTGTGTACAACTCCATATACACTGAGGGGTTCTCATGTTTGCCACTGCGGAGTAACAAAAGGGTATAGGACAAGACACTTTGGAACGCCGAATCTGAATTCCACGACGATTGCGATAGAAAGGACAATGAGTGTATCGATTAATAGTAAATGATTAGTCTCCACCAGCAGTCGTTATGATAAAGTGCACGCTAACATGTGGGCGGCCTTTTTGGAGGCGGCCTGCTTTTCTTCTTCTCATTATAATTATTATTATCATTATTATTATTATTATTATTATTATTATTATTATTATTATTATTATTATTATTATTATTATTATTATTATTATTATTATCATTATTATCATTATTACTATTATCAATTGGAGAAACAGTTAAAAAAAGAGAAGGAAAGAAAAAAAGAAAATACGATATTTCCCCAAGTTTGAGATTTTTTTCTCTTTTGGTACTGTATTGTGTATGTTATATCTAGAACGATATCAGAGCCCTGTTGCATAAAAGTTGAGATCAAACATAAGTCAGGAAATCAAGCATAAATCTCTGAATACTCAATTCTGATTGGATGATACCTGGGTTATGTTCGATTTTCTGATTTATGTTTGAATGCAACTTTTTCTACAACAGGGCCTAGATTTGATTATACTTTAGACTAAGTATAATCAAATCTAGGCCCTTTCTCATTCACTCTATAGACTCTTTTTCATTCACTGTGTTCTTTTTTCGCTCTCTATCTTTCTCTTTACAAGAGAGGTTACTTTTGTTTGTTTGTCCGTCAGTTTGTTTGTTTGTTTGTTTGTTTGTTTGTATAGTATAGGTCTGTATGTATTGTGCACATTTTATAGTAATCTAGCAACTTGCTTCCTTGATGTTATTTAGTCTTTTTGTCCACGAGGAGACTGCAAAATACAAGCTTAGCTTTTTAGCGTGTCTCCTCCATTTCCTGCAACTTTAGATTTAATTCAATTTTCATTTGCTTTTGTGATCATTGTTAACTTCACGTATTTTTCTTTGTTACTACATTGTATTGATATTGTGTTATTTTGTGTATGAAAATGTTTTGCATTGTTGGAAATGAAATAAACGAAATGAAATGAAATAAATAACGCATCAACCTTTCCATTTGTGGAGTACCCCCCCCCCCCTTTTTATTTTTATAAGCTGGTAAGTGGCTATCTTGAAAAATGAACTTGAACCTGTACTCAACAATCTATGCTGGGGTTTTTTCTATTGTGATCATTTTCTTTTGAAGCAGTGTAAAAATGCAAGCAGAACTGTTCTATTATTTCTAAGTTTTGTTAATGTTTTGTAATGTTTCATCTGTAGAGGCTTATAAACCATTTATGATTCTTATGGGAAAATAAATGTAAAATTAATTAGTAGGTCCTATGTACGTGTCACATGTAGTACCCTGTATATAATTATGTTAAAGTCAAACTCCATGAATTTTAGACTACAGTAATTTCCATTCATTTATTCACCTTTCCTTTACTATGTAGGGTTTCAGTTCAGATGGAGGAGACCGTAAATTTCCTTGAATGTTTGCAAGGGAAAGTGGAAGCCCTATACCTAAAGAGCTGAGTTGAATCATCTGTTGCCTACAACTCTCTGAATATCTGTTCAGAACCCGACATGCAATAATGAAACAGAACTTTCAAAGCTTGGGGAAATGTTTATTCACTTTTCTTATAAAATCTGGAACCCCATAATAAAAAAAAGGATGGATTCCGAACTTCATAGTGAAAAGCAAAGTAAAGTAAACTAAAGTAAACTAAAGTAAAGTAAAAATCCAGAATATCAATTACCAATATTAGTACATTGTGTTGTATCTTCGTTGCTGTATGGAGTCAGCGTCATTTGTAATTACACCACAGACAATGACCATGTATAGCTGATACATTTATTCTTCAAACGTTCATGCATGACAAGAAGGGCAAAAGCAGTCACCATGCATGATTTGGTCAAAGATTGTTAAATAACATTTTTCCTTCTTGGGATTCTGCAATAAATCCGTTATGTATTTGCAACCGGATATGTCATACAAAACAAGGTTGGAATAATTAAAGATGATAATAATTAAATGGGCCGGTTGCTCAAAGAGAGGTGCCGGATTACGCGTTTGATTTGTGTAAATCTCCGTGAAGACTTCATATATATAATTTACATCCATTTTGCGTGCGAAAAGATTGATTGATTAATAGCTTCACGGCATGCAGTTACGTACATTTCATTTTCTATTTTAATTGTGCAATTTTACCACATCAAAGAACAGTTGAAGATGTATACTGAGAATAGTAAACAGAAGAATGTTCCATCCAGATTTAGCATACATTAACGGTTCTTTACTTCGAGTGGGTTTGTTCTGTTTTGCTAAATTTGTCCGAACTATGCGTGTCTGATATACTCGGTGTCGGAAAAAATGCATAAGATTTTTGTCAATCGTACACGAATCATTAAAATATTGACGGAACACAATGGTCAACTTTTGTCTCACAAACAAGCTCCATGGCCGCTGACATGCGACGACACTGTACAGTTTCATGGATTGCTTTAATTCCTCACTTCACACTGCAAAAAGGTCCGGTGTTAAAAATGAAACTCCGAGCTGATGTTAAATTCCCCGTGCTCATTTATGGTGTTAGATTAACACCTCAGGGTGTCATTTCAAAATATAAAATTGTGTTTTGAATTGTTTCTTAGTTAGTTTTCTTCTTGTTGATTTTGAACTTCAACAAGACGATAAAGAATTTTCCGATAAAGTACTTTGTTGTTGTTGTTGTTTTTTTTTTAGTGTAAACACATTTACACCACAGTAACACCAGTTGGTGTGGTCTCTTATTGAAGCTGGACGAGTGTTATAACATTGAAATTAACACCAGCAATATCAAATTAACACCATGCGGTGTCATATTTGAATTAACACCAGCGCAGTGTCAAAAATATCACCAGGGATACAGTGTCAAAATTAGCACCCTCCCATGTATACTAGTGACAGGTGAACACTTTTCAACACCATCGCAACATACATTCTATTGTGTGGGTGTGGTCCTCTATTGACACTTGATCGGTGTTTAATTTAACACCCAATGTGTTGAATTAAATCTGACACCGATGTTTTTGCAGTGCAGAAAGGGTTTGTCTGCACTACATGTTGTTTAATGACTGTCCGTTCTGACTATTATACAAATGAACATAAAATTAAATAGTGTAAAAATACAATACATTGTGAACTTTGACCACTCGGAAAACAATAAAGGGAAATATCTGCAATTTATTGTCAGTTACCCGGGTCGGATACCTAATCATTGTATTGCATTACATTTTGCTGGTCATCCGTGCATGTCTAGTCTGCACATTGTGTTGGTGGTAATAAACCACGAAACTTATCACATATTACCAAGGACCGGTGAAAGGTATAATATGCCTTTACACATCGGTGAGCTTTATGTTACTTTTAAATTAAATCTTTCGAAATGGCCTCAAATTCATAAAACAACTTGTTGGATGTATCATATTTCCCGTTTTTTTTTTTTTTTTTTTTTTTTTACTTTTTACATTATAGGGCACAATAATCTTGAAGAAAATGAGAAAGAAAACGAATGATCTTTTATAGAAGTGGGCACACCTACTAAGGATATAATAATCCATGCGCAATTAAATCAGTTATTTCACAATTTTATAAAAATTAAGGACAAAAATCAGAATGTCAATTACCAGTATTATGCACATTGTTGCATCTTCTTAGAAGTCGATAGGCCTAATTTAAATCTCAGAAAATATTTGATTAATACCAATTTTGAGATGATTCTCGTTATCATTCTTCGAAACGCTGTTAATTTTGAAGATCATGCACAGCACGGTGGGGGAGGAAAACCGTACACAAACGGTCTATCATAACTCGCGTGATTTTCTCTTTTTTAAGTTGAAATATAAATCAGAGGTGAATGTGGCTGAACATGTTCGAGCATAAGATTAAATGTCTTATCGGTTTATAACATTGGCGCCAAAAGGCGCCGGATTGCGCATGTGGTATACAGAAAGACGGAACGTGAGTCGGGGCTCGAACCCAAGATGAACCACGGCGTTGGGAATGGAGATCGGCCCTTCCTCGTATCCAACCTATTTAGGTCGCATAACGAAGTAGCCACATTGCATAGCCGGCGAAAAGAGAGCGCACAGATGGAATATATACGCACGCGATTGCACGCTACTGGGATACCCATGCACAAATGACAGGATATTACTACACTGAACAGTGCATGTACTAGTTGTTTTTGTTTTTTTTTTTGTTTTTTGTTTTTTTCGTCTTCTTCTTTTTTACGAGGGCGTATAACACTAAGCGCAAATGTGTCGCAAGAGGGCGGTATGGCACAACATTCAATGTACACTATGTACTAGTACTTGTATCTCTAATGTAATGGGCCAAGTCATAATCTGGGTATACCATCTTTGGAGATACCTAATGAAGTACATGCCATGCATATCAATTCAGAGGATTATATTACATTTCAATTTGTGTAACATTCCCATATCTGAAAATTGAAATAATAAGGATCGTAATTGCTGTCGTCTTTGTTGTTGTTGTTTTTCTGAAAGTTCTTTCTTATATGGAATTAAGTCTTTCTTACATTCAGGTATAGGTATGAGCATACAACCTGCAATGTTTCCTTTGAACAGCTAAATGCATGAAGAGACTTGGAGGACTGTAATTCCATGTAGACTTAGTATATGGTTTACATCTATTTCCCATTAGCAGTTACACTAATTAAGATCTTCACGACACGCCGTCAAGCTAGTTTTTGGTTGTAGTTGCATGCAAGTTTATCACATCAAAGAACACTTGGAGATGTAGTTTATCAATATAGAATGATCCCCTATCCATCTTACTGGCAAAAAGAAACCGAAACTCAAACATAATGAATATGGATTTAGTGAAAGCAGCAACATTAACACTGAACGGTGAAAGTTTGATGGAAATCGGGAAATTCATTCAAAAATTATGAATTTTTCAAGGTGTCGATGCCGTCATCGCTGGATTAGAAGACTGCTACATTCCGGACAACAATATAAAGGACAATTTCATTTTTCATGTTAAGTACACATTCCATGGACTTGTTACTGACCGTAATAGTATCTCCTTTGCTCTCTGAAAGAGGAAAGTCACCGTGCTCTTTCATGATTATTATTCAAAAAGTGTAAATGTGTTGCATTCTCTTCAAATTGTCTTGATAGTGTTGTCCATATAATGCCGTCATGAACTGCAATTAGTGTTGTTTCCTTATTTAGCGATGACGGCATTAAATTTTCAAAATCCCAACTTTTGAATCGATTGTCTGATATTTCTCAAACTTTCACTGATACAGAATGTCAATGCATGCCAATGTCATCACATTGTTGAATCTTTTTGGGTGTTGAACATGGCCTGCGGAACCGTGGGGCCGTGGGGGCTCGGGCCCCCACACTTTTCGTGCACTGCCATACAAAGGAATTGATAAGGTGTCATCACTTTGGGCCCCCACACTGTCTTTTTTAACCCGGAAGTACGAAAGTGGCACTAAATAGAAATAGATAGAGATCTTGAAGTGTGAGCGCGGTAAGGTTATGTTTTTCCACTAAAGATTTTTTTTTTTTTTTTTTTTTTGTGGTCAGCTGAAAAAAACCCGGAAATGGAAGGGGAGATGAACTTTTTTTTTTTTTGCTTGTTAGCTCATGAAACCCGGAAGTGGGCCCCCACACTTTTGAAAACGCTCCGCTGGCCCTGTTGAAGTATTGGTAATTATACTGCAGAAAATCTTAATGTGAGGGATTAGCCGATCAATTCTTCAAACGATGTCCTTGAAGGTCGTTACGAGAAGGGGAAAAGAACAGTAGAATTGGTATACATGATAAACAGGCATTTTGCTTCTTTATAAGTCTGCGATCGGACATGTAAAACACGGGTATGGAATTAGAATTTCGCCAGCGACGCCAAAAGGCGCCGGATTGCGCGTGTGGTTTACAGAGAGTGAGTCGGGGTTCGAACCCATGATGATCCACGGCGTTGGGAATGGAGATCGACCCTTCCTCGCTATACTTTATGTAATCAAAAGATCGCATGACATTATCGAAGTAACCACATTGCATAGCCGGCGACTAGAGTGCGCTCAGGCGGAATATATACTGTGTGAGGCTACGGGCACATGCGTTATGTGACGTCATTGGATCAATAAGGCATTTCGTTGGGAGGGTTGGGGACATAACAAAGAGCTCGATAATGAGTGGTGGTGAAGAGAATCTCTTTGGGAGATAATAATAAATACAAACGAAAGAGGGCGCTGTATTACTAGCACATAAGCCCACTGTCATGATATGGCATTGGAAGTCAGTTCCGCAGAGTATGATGATACACGTCTCTGGTCATAATTCAGGGCTGGAATAAGGTCATCATTTTTTACCACCAGGACATAAATCTGTGATAATAATATTCAAGTAATCTTGTAAATAGTGCTTGCCAGCACATCCACCTGACAGCAGAAGTGAATTTGACAAAAGGATCTATAGTAGTCGTCGTCGTCCAGGTCGGCTCCAGCTCGTATATCTGAGCACTAGATAGGTTCGTCAGTTTCTATGATTATTGTCCCGGGTTATTGCTGATGTTTATGACCAGTGGTGCATCCATGGGGGCGCACCGGGCGCGCGCCTCCTCTTTATTTATTTACTTTTTGGGGGGTTAAAACAAAAGAAATAAAAAAGAAAAAATGGGGGGCAGGTGCGCTCCCCTTTAATTTTGTAAAGGCGCCTCCGATCCCCTTTACGGAATTCCTGGATCCGCCCCTGATGTCGAATGTGACTTTGGAGTCCAAGGCGATGATAATGGAAAAGACGTGTGCAGGATTCGCACAGGAGGGCAATAACCACTGGGGCAATAAAGTCATCCGGACATCCAACTTCCTAGGACTACATTCAATCCAAAATAATGGAATGGATGCTTTCCCAAGTATACAATAATGACAGACCATTAATGGTCACCTATAGTCTACAGAAGTCCATTCTTTTGTTTGAACAGGATTGATGAATTCCAAAAATTGTTACTTAAGGCAAGCTTATGCTTTATGTCACTTAAAAACTGTCATCTGAAAATTAGCAAAGTGCCCTAACCAAACGAAAAAAGAAATGAAAAGAAAAGTCATTTGTAGACAAAGAGCACATTAACTAACTTCCAACTTAAGCATTGTTATAGCATGGTTCTATATCAACCAAATACATGCGGCCTCGTAACTATACAGTAATTCTATGTAGACTTAGCAAATTACATCTATATTTCCAATAAGCAGAGCATTTCTTAACATCGCTTCGGGACATGCTGTTCTGCACATTTTCGGTTGGAGTTGCCAAAGTTTACCACATCAAAAATATATTTGGCGATGTAAGAATATTTAAACAGAATGATCTCTATCCACCTTACTGTAAAAAGGACAACAACATTAAAAGGGAAGGTGAAGTATTGGTAGAGGTGAGAATTGGGTTTTTAACTTTTTGCGAGATATCAAGAATAAACCGTTTGTGAAATAGTACAGAGCGTACCTTTCTAAGAGGAATTCAAAGTTTGTTTGATAAAAATCGGTTTGGATCGAATGGCTGAGACATCCAAAAATAAAGTAAAAAGTAAAAAAAAAAAAAAATAAGCTTGGTCCCACATCTCAGCCATTTCAAAACCAATTTTCATCAAATAGATAAACGTTGTATTCCTTTTGGAATTACATGCTCTTTCATATAAAAGTCATAGGAGGTTTTTCATAATCTCACCCCAAAATGTTAGAAACCCGAGGTTAGGTCTCAACCAAAACTATATGATCCATCAAATACTCTTCCCCACTTCGAGAGGGGTCGGATGTCTTATTTTGATTTGTTTGGAAGAAATTTGCCTAAATTAGGTATGTATGTCTTAATCAATTACTCAGCATCGGAGAAAAATAATGCACGTGATTTGTATGCGACATGAATAATGTACTGGTCACTCTAAATTGATAGCCAACTTATACCTCGGACAGTCTGAAAACGTATAATGACAGTCTTTGCTTTGTTGCATGACAACTGTCAAATAGGCTTAAACTCAAATGACCATATAAGTATACTAATTAATGTGAAATAGACTTACATGACACTGAAAACCCAGTGATTAAGAAAAATCAAGAGAGATGCAAATGTCATATATTCGATATACATAGCTTGATCCTTATTTTATTTATTTATTTATTTATTCATTTATTTATTTATCTGTTTATCTATTTGTTTATTTATTTAGTTTATTTAGTTTATTTATCTATCTATTTATACATTTTACAAGTGGTCATCTGTCTTTTCTGCTGTTCTGTGGTAGTAAACGAAAATAGTTATCACACATCTTTGCACACGCCCCAAAAGGTCACGGAGGCGTACTAAAAGTTACATATTATACTGCAGGTGAGCTTCATATTATACGATTTTGGAATCTTTCAAAATGGCATCTGATTCCCCTCAAACAACTTCATCAAGAATAATCTCTTGCACATTTGTGAATTTTTGCTTTTGTTTTTACAGTTATGATAATAAAAAATGATAGTAATAAGGAAGAAATATGAAAAAAAGGTACATTTTCATTGAAGTACATTTTTAAGGGATAATCTAATTCATACATGAGATTCCTGACAATGTGACATCAGAATGTCAATTACCAACATCTTCGCGTAATTGTTTTTCTTTCTTTTCCAGATCTTTTCTTGTCTCCTCCTCTCCTGTTCTTTCTTCTTCGTCTTCTTCCAGTAATTATGGAGTGTAATTTTTTTTTTGCTTTAAATTATATTTCATTTCCTTCCTCTTGCCATACACTCACAATACATAAAAATTAGTACATTCTGAATACACAACTTAGTGTTGAGAAAACAAGACAAGATCATCGATTGCAGGATACAGTGAAAAATACTTCATAGTTTTATTCATTTAATGAGAAAAATTCATTATTACTCAATGCATTACTTGATTCAATGATATTAAAAAAACCCTTCATAATATACCTTCAAAAATATTATCACTCGATGATAATAACAATGCAAACTTCTACATAGTCTTCTTCTTCTTTTCCATTATCTGCAGCAGCTAGCTGCTTAGCTGTGGATCGATCTGTGTCTCTCTGGTTCTGCTGCCCTCTTCGGGCATCAGCGGGCAATGTACTGGACATGACCTGACAGAATTCAGACGTGTTTTCTTCGATCGCAACCTCAGCAGCTGAGAGCTTGAGACCTTATTTTATCCTTTCAAACGGCTTTGAGAGACAAAGAGTGAAAATGGTAAGAAATTACGTTTCTTTAGCGAAATGTGTCAAGCTTGTAACTTACGGAATTAACACAGTCTGCATGAGCAAAATGCATTGAATGTCACGAGCTGCGGCTGGAAGGCTCATGCGTGGTCCCACGCGTTGTATTATAATGCATGTCAGAAATTGTATTGCTTCGACTAAAGTCATAAAGATATCAGCTAACACGTTAGCTAGATCTAGGCGCTAGATCTATTTTAATATACCCCGCCAAGGGAGGAGGTTATATTTTCGTTACCATTGGTTTGTTTGTTAGTTAGTTAGTTAGCCGTTAGTTAGTTAGTTTGTCCGTGTGCAAAATAACTCAAAAAGTAGTGAACGGATTGGGATGAAACTTGCAGAAAAGGTTGAGAAATGAGGTAATCAACGGACAAGTATAACAAACGATAACTATACACAGCCCAGTCGCTGTACATGGTACGTCGCGACAGGGCTGTACGCGCGCGACCACCAACCACTAGGAGAGCGACGTAATCGTATTACGATAGCTTTGAATTTTGATACTTAACATCATTTTTGTCACCTCAAACTCAACGAGTATACTTTTCAATATTTACTCTACATCTGATGCTATCAGTATTCAAATGTACGCAATGAAACTTACCGAAATTGATCATCATATCCAGCATGTCCACACGGTACACAATCTTTCACGCCAGGCCTAACTATACACAGCCCAGTCGCTGTACATGGTACGTCGCGACGTACCGACGGTCAGGAATTGCGCCAGAAAGTGTCATTTATTTGTTCCACGGACTTATCGCAAGTGGTCTCCATGGACCCAGTGTGGCGAACTATTCTTCTGTAATAGAAACATGCATTTAACGTGAGTAAAGTATTCTGTTTAAAGGAGAAAAGTATACATTTTCCCAAGTTTTGTAGTGCTAGTTGTGTTGAGGTTCCTCACTTTGAGGCTGCATGCCGCGCTCGTCAGACGCTGTTTTCGCATATAGCGTAACAGCGTCTGGTCGGGCTAAACAAACGATTAACTTATGGTAGTGATCCGACAATTTTGGGGGAATTTATGAAGGATTTTTGATATTTTGGTAGGTAGATCTAGGGTCATTGAACTTGGAGTTCAGGCTGCGCGTAATTTATTTGAGGTTTGCTTGCGTGCACTATAGGTCTAGTGCGTCCTCTACTTAAGTTTCTGCTAGGGCCTAGGGCGAGGCGCGCTGTGCAGCTGAGGGTTTATGTCGTAACAAAGGCTTTTAGGTCTAGACCCTATATTGGGAAATTGGGCAACTTTCAGCACACAATGTTATAAGTGCTTATGGGTGGAAATCACTGATATCTCTATGGAAGAACAAGGTCAGTAAAGGAAATGAGCTGCATGCTTGGCGGAGGTCTGCGCTCTCAGAGTGCTTTTCTAGTTTTGTCTGTGCCCTGAGACTGGCTGAGTCAAAGTGTGAAGTAAGATAGATTTCTAAGTCGCAGTAAACGTCGTCATGATCATGGCCATCACATACCTTGGATAACATACCTTGGATGTGGGCGTAAAGTTAGACTTAACTTATTTGCCCCTCGGTGTCGTCATTACATGACATTAATAACTTTTTGTTAGGCGCTGTGCAGTATAACATGGACAAAGAAATATCCCTTCGGGGTTGTATTTGTTCTTGTCTTGACTCCAGAACCTCTCTAAATTAGACTTGAAACTATTCACGGATGGGCTGTCAACTACAAATGATGGTAACTTATTCCACTCACTAATAACTCTTTGAGAGAAAGAGCACTGTCTCACTTTGGACTTTACATGTTTCTTCAGTATCTTAAATTTATGACCACGCGTCCTTCCTCCAACTGAGAACTCAAAAAAGTCTGAGGACTTCATATCATCAATCTCCTTCACAATCTTAAAAATCTGTATCATATCGGCTCTATGTCGTCTATATGCCAATGAAGGCAATTTCAAGTGTTTAAGTCTTGCTTCATAACTCAAAGGTCTGAGTGGACGTATCATTCTAGTAGCTCGACGCTGTACATTCTCTACTTTTACAACATTCTTCTTCCAATGAGGATGCCACACTGATGAACAATATTCTAATGTCGGTCTAACAATAGACTTGTACAGTTGAATAAATCCTTTCTCATTAAAAGTAGAAAATGTGCAATTGATAATTCCAATCTTACGATTCGCTGCAGTACAAATTGTATCCACATGATGAGTAAAATCTAACTTCTTGTCATAATTTACTCCAAGATCTTTTACATACGTAGCTACTGGAATGGGTGGGTTTGTTTCATCCATCTTATAATTGACACATGGGTTATTCCTTCCGTAATGGATAACTTTACACTTTTCCTGGTTAAAAGGAAGCTGCCACTTTTTTGACCAATCCATCACTCTAGTTAGTTCGGCTTGCAGATTGAGTACATCATCATTATCATATATCTGTGAATACAACTTGGTATCATCAGCAAAGAGCTTAACTTCACATCTGCCACTTAACAACACATCAGGAAGTTCATTCACATACAACAGAAACAAAATCGGCCCCAAAACACTACCTTGTGGGACTCCACTAGATACTGCAGTTTGTGAAGATGAAACACCATTGACCACCACTCGTTGTGATCTTTCACTTAAAAAAGACTTGATCCACTTCAAAAGATTTCCAGTGATCCCGTACGTTTCTACTTTCCTAATCAGTCGTTCATGAGGTACACTGTCGAATGCCTTACTATAATCTAAGTATATACAATCGACGTTTCCTCCATTGTCTAATACTTTTGTCCATATTTCTGACACAGATAATAACTGTGCTCCACATTGCATTACAAAGTGAGTAAAATAAAAATTTGAATAAGGTGTCATTTCATTGGTGTCACACTGGTAAATTTAGCAGTGCACATTAAAATGTAAATAATTTAGACCTCTAGAAACTTCTAACAGTTACACTAAATTTATTGCCGTGTTGGACAATGACGCAAGCGGCCCATAATTCGACCACATCACCGTCCAAAATTTGAATGCCTGCTACAGGTAGAAACCCAGATAGGCTTTTGTGCACGGTCGAACCTTGGTGCGGGTGCCAATAATTAGTCGATCTAGCTAGAATTTGTAGAAAGATGTGGCTGGGTTCATAAATTCAGGGTGAATGGTCAAGGAAGATCTGAGATAAATTACACAATGTATGCACAGCTCCAGTCTTGATTCACTGCCCATCCTTTTATCAAGTGCGATTTTAAAAATCAGTAAAATAAAAAATGAGTGGATCCAAAGTTGCAATGCCACACTTACTTGATGCAGATCAATGACAAAGGAGGGATCTTTAAGTTTAGCTTACAATTGTAACTCAAACTAGTTGCATGCACAGTTAGAAAGATGGATCATTAAAATCAGTATCATTGGTCATCATTGTACCATTATTGTCCAGGTAAATTAAAGATAATATAAAGTTTTGGTACCTCAAAAGTTTCCCTGAATTTCCTTGTCTTAGTTTGTGTTTCAGGTTAAAGTACCTTTCATATTTCACTAACACTGTGAGACTTACTCGCCCCAAAGTGCTCTCATGTCTTAGTAATCATGCAATAATGGTTTTGTACCAGAGCTGCTGCCGTACGGCGGCGAGGTAGTACACATATTGTACGAAACCATTATTGCATGATAACTGCGACCAGCAGCGTGCAGCCCCATACGCATAGCTAACTGCGACCAGCAGCCCCATACGCATAGCTAAATGGGGCTTCGCATTGTGGCATACAGGATCATGACAGATTTAGTATCGCGGGTAAATATCAACTTAAAATCCAAAAATTTCTTCAATTTGAAGACTTACCAGTTAAGTTGAAGTATTGAAAACAGGCTTCGGGCAACGTTTGGTTTTGCCAATAGTCCCTTTCTGTTCGAATTGATGACTGAATGTGACTCGGTCGAGAGGACCTTGGGAGAGCTACACTGAATTGACGGCCAGCGCATGCGCACACAAACATCTTATCCGTTCATGGATTTGAAATTTGTGCGCATGTGATGTGTGCATATGTGCTGGCCGTAGTATTCAGTGTATGTAGCTATCCCAAGGTCCTCCCGACCGAGTCACATTCAGTCATTAATTCGAACAGAAAGGGACTATTGGCAGAACCAAACGTTGCCCGAAGCCTGTTTTCAATACTTCAACTTAATTGGTAAGTCTTCAAATTGAAGAAATTTTTGGATTTTAAGTTGATATTTACCCGCGATACTAAATTTGTCATGATCCTGAATGCTACAATGCGAAGCCCCATTATGCTATGCGTATGGGGCTGCTGGTCGCAGTTAATTGCATGATTACTAAGACATGAGAGCACTTTGGGGCGAGTAAGTCTCACAGTGTTAGTTATATGAAAGGTACTTTAACCTCAAACACAAACTAAGACAAGGAAATTCAGTGAAACTTTTGAGGTACCAAAACTTTATATTATCTTTAATCATACAATGTTATTTCTGTAGAGTACACTGCTATTGTGGCCATGTGACTGACTGTGCCTCCCTTTGCAGAAAATTCTGAGATGTGCGGTTTGTACAGTAGAATGAGAGTAGGTTTCTACATCTGATGTTTTTGCTTCACAATCTTTTTTCAAATGGGAAAAATATAATCCTTTGCTCTCTCATGGAGAAGTGTTGATTTCAGTGGATAACATGTAAATTTACCAAAATGTTATCTCACCCAGGCCCCGCCTCATCAAAGTTCTCAAGACTGTAAACACATGAATTGCACCGAAAGTGATAGACACCTGTGTGAGGAAGTCAAGTTAAATTTGGCTAAATTGTGACATTTATGCCATCTCATTAGGCAACTTGATCTTGAATCGCTGCCACGGAGTGCAGGTGATTAGTGGCACAGTGTGGCACATGCTATTTATGGGATTCTGCATGAGTTATACATTTTTATTCCTCCGCCAGGAAGTGGTGCCGGAGGCATTATGTTTTCGGGTTGTCCGTCCGTCCTTACGTATGTCTGTCCGCATTCGTTTACGCGATAACTTCAGTAATATTGACTGGAATTTTACCAAACTTGGTCCAAGTATAAAGTATGATGAGGCAATTACTTGGTAAGACTTTGGCAGAAATCGGCCAAAGGCCAAAGGTCAAGGTCAAATCATGAAATTGTATCTGTTTACGCGATAACTCAAGACTGGATCAAGCAAATTTCACCAAACTTTGTCTGAGGATGATGTATGGTAGGACAATTATCTGATTAATTTTTGAGTGAAATTGGACAGAGGTCAAAGGTCAAAGATCAAGGTCAAATCCTAAAATTTATCTGTTTACATGATAACTCAAAACTGGAGGAAGCAGCTTTCACCAAACTTGGTCTAAGGATGATGTATGATGGAGCAATTAGTTGAGTAGATTTTAGTGACATTGGCAAGAGGTCAAAGGTCAAAAGGTCAAGGTCAAATGCTAAAAATGTTGCTATTTCCCCCATATCCATGCAATGCCCGGAGGTATTTTCTTGAAACTTGGTGTAGACATGTACTACTGCGTAAAGATTCTCCAGAGAGAGTTTCATGTCATTAGGTCAAAGGTTAGGTGAAAATGTTACAATTTTATTTTTCTCGCAAATGGTTCAATGTATCTTCATGGAACTTGGTACATACGCATGTACTGACTGGCAGGGATTATCTAGGGAATAAGGGGTCATGGGTCAATAGTCAGGGGGTCAAAGGTCAAGGTCAACTCCTCAAAATTTTACTATTTCCCTCACTAGTATATGCAATGCTTGCATTGTTATTTTTAAAACTTAATATACATGTATTACCTAATGGAGATTCTCTTGGAAATTTCCTGCTAGAAGGTCAAAGGTTAAGGGTCAAGGCCATGTTTAAATGCAAAAAAAAAAAAAAAATCTATTTTTTACTGTAATTACACTCTTTCTTCATACCTTGAAAATTAAGAAATGCACAAACTTATAAAAGGGTCAGTCCAAAGTCAAGTAAAAATCCTCAATTCCCCAAATACATACACCCTTTAATAGACAATTATAGCAAACCTAGTTCAAGGAAAGTGAACACTGAAGATATTTCTGACAAACCTGTCATTTCAATATTTTGCCAGTTATGTGAAACTGTCATCACTCATTGTGAAGACATTGCACTATACACCTATTGGGAGAATCATGCATTATGGCGGAGGCATCAGTCGCCATAGCGACATTTCTAGTCTAAGTCTAGAACTAATTCTATTTTCCTTTACCCTTTGTATTTCCCCAGTCTATTATGTCATATAACGGTTCGGCCATCGTGGCCATGATTGGCAAGGACTGCGTGGGAATCGGTTCTGATCGGCGATTTGGTTCTCAGGCCCTGACCATCTCCATGAATGCACAAAAGATTTTTGAGATGGGTCCAAGGCTTTACCTGGGACTCTCTGGTCTCGCCACAGACGTCCAGACAGTGTAAGTCAGTCAATTAGTTTCATGTTCATTGTGGTCCCAGTTTTGTAGGTAGCTCATTTTTATTTTCTCTCATGGAAATTAAAAGCACTGTTTGAAACTGTTGGCTCAATTTAAGAAATTGATGAACTCTGGAACACTGAACTATATGATGATTATTTGAATGAATGATTGAACATCTAAGGGTGTAACAGATTTTAAAGTTAAAGGGGCTGTACAGTACTGGTTGAGGTGGGGATTCATGTTTTTTACATTCCTAAGTGAGATAATGAGAAACCTCTTATGAAATATGAAAGAGCATGTAATTTTAAGAAGGATTCAACGTTTATTTGATGAAAATTGGTTTTCAGATGGCTGAGATATCCAAAAGAGTGATAATATCTCTTTGTTTTACCTTGTTTTTCGATATCTCGGCCACTTCAAAACCAATTTTTATCAAATAAACTTTTGATACCCCTTAGAGTTGCATGCTCTTTGACATCTCATAGAGTGGTTTCTGAATATCTCGCAAAACGTTAAAAGCTAAATCCTCACCTCGACCAGAACTGTACACACCCTTTAATCTTCACTATCAAAATATATATGTCAGTAAACTGTCTGTGTAATGGTTGTGAACAACACCACTGCCGATTGGAAAAATTAAGTGTAATAAGTCCAGTCACTCAAAGATATTTTAAGTCTTTTTCAAACACTTGCTCATCATTTTCAAACAGTTTTTCCAAAGCTCCAGTTTCCTCTTATACAAGGTAATTGTTGATTACCGATGTTATATCACTTCATAATGCACATTCAGTCGGTCAATTATGATAGTCCAGCAGTCAGTTCCAAGTGTAAATTTCAGTCTCCAAATGCTTATCAATTCTTACGTACTTTGTACATTTAGATTGTACATTTTCTTTTCTTTGTACATGTATTTCTTTCTTTCTGTCAACCAACAGAGCTAACAGATTGAAATTCAGAATGAATCTGTACACATTGCGAGAAAACAGGGACATCAAACCACAAACTTTCATGAGCATGGTGTCCAATCTCCTGTATGAAAGAAGGTAAGTTTCAAACCCAAGTGTGTTATCAAAATCATATTTGTACAGAGTAGGGTATGTCATGTTTTGCTAAGTGTAACAAGCTATTGATGTTTTTTTGAGCCAGGTGTTCTATGTCTGAATTTCTCTAAATGTTATGCTAGTGTCTGTTGGAGTCAGATGTTTTATGTTTGAATATCATTAAATTTTACAAGCCATTAATTCTTTGAGTCAGTTCGTCTTTCAAGAATCTACGTCCCCTCATAATGTGATGTTACACAGTGTAGGTGCAGCTCCTGCTTTTTGTTATCTATGAAATTTCACAGAATCCACTTGTGATTTTTGAAAGAAATATTTTCTTCATGTTTTCCTTCAAACTGTAATCACACACATGCTATCATCACACTTCTTATTGGAGATAGTTGAAAGTTTACTGTCACCTTAAAAATTTAGTTATGTACAGCAGCATTCACATTGCCATAAAGTTGTAGATCAGCACGTCAGATTCATGTTAAAGAAATGGTACAGATTTGGTTGAGATGGTGCTTCAGGTTTCCAGTGTTTTTTTTTATGATAATTTTTTGAGGTAATGAGAAACCTCTTATAAAATATAAGATAGCATATAATTCTCAAAGGAATTCAAAATTTATTTGATGAAAATAGATTTTGAAATGGCTGAGATATCCAAAACAAAGTGATCCCAATAAAAGATGGTACCCACCTTTTATTAGGATTGCTTTGTTGTAACTATGTTTTTGGATATCTCAGCCATTTCAAAACCGATTTTCATCAAACAAACTTTGAATTCCTCTTAGAATTGTATGTTCTTTGGCATTTTGTAATGTGGCTTCTAAGTATCTCGCAAAAAGTTAAAGGCTTAATCCTCACCTCAACCAATACTTTACCAACCCTGTAACATTCAAATTTTCACTGTTTTAATGCTATTCATACTCCTCTTCTTGCCCTTTGAGCTGTAATTTTCTCTCTTCCTCATTTATGGTTGTTAAGAATAAGAGCATCAACAGTAGACAAAAAGCACATTAGTAAATATTAAGTAGATAAAACCAGAATATATAGAATGTTTGCATATGCTCTGTCCACTAGTAATGCCAAATTTGTGTGATCGCAGCATTCACAAAACCATCTCTGCCTCTTTCCTTACTTCCAAAGATTCGGACCGTACTTCATCGAGCCTGTGATCGCGGGCCTTGACCCAAAGACCCTGAAACCTTTCATCTGTAACCTCGACCTAATAGGCTGCCCCATGTTCACCGACGACTTTGTCGTGGGTGGAACGTGTACGGAGCAGCTGTACGGCATGTGTGAATCTCTTTGGGTTCCTGATTTAGTAAGTATATTGTCTGATGCCACCATGGGAGAGGGATTCATGTGCTCAAACTTTCAAAAATATCTGAGAGGAAGTGAACATCTGAGTTCGCATTACGAATTGTGGATCCTGTCTGGTTTTTTTTTTTTTTGGTTGTTTTTTTTTATGCCTCCGCCACGAAGTGGTGCCGGAGGCATTATGTTTTCGGGTTGTCCGTCCGTCCGTCCGTCCGTCCTTCCGTCCGTCCGTAATGAATTTTGTGGACAAGGTAACTATCGAAACCTGTTGAGGTATCCTAATGAAACTTGGCATGTATGTGTATTAGGGGGTGAAGTTGTGCCTATCAACTTTTGGGTGCACATGCTCAAGGTCAAAGGTCAAAAGGTCAAGGTCAAATACATAAAATTTCACTATTTCCACCATATCTATTGAATGCCTGAAGAGATTTTCTTGAAACTTAGTGTATACATGTATTACCCAATTAAGATTCTCTGGTGAAAGTTTGGGTCGTGAGGTCAAAGGTCAAAGGTCAAAAGGTCAGGGTCAAATACATAAAATTTCACTATTTCCACCATATCTATTGAATGCCTGAAGACATTTTCTTGAAACTTAGTGTATACATGTATTACCCAATTAAGATTCTCTGGTGAAAGTTTGGGTCATGAGGTCAAAGTTCAAAGGTCAAAAGGTCAAGTAAAAATATTAAAACTTCTTTTTTTTTTCTCCGTACCTTGGAAAATTGTTCAAGGTATCTTCATGGAACATAGTATATACATGTACTGACTGGAAGTGATTATCTAGAGAATGTAGGGTTCATGGGGTCAAAGGTTAGGGGTCAAAGGTCAAGTGCAACACTTCAAAATTTTACTATTACCCTCATATTTATGCAATGCCAGCAGGGTTATTTTTTTACGCTTGGTGTATGCATGTGTAACCTAATAGAAATTCTCTGGAAAGTTTTTTTTTTTTTCCTCTTTTTGCCTCAAAGGTCAAAAGGTCAAAGATCAAGTGAAAGTGCTGAACTAACTTTTTCCTCCATATCTCGGAAGTGGCTCAAGTTACCTTGAAACTTAGTACTTACATATTATGCATGTTCTACCTGAAAGTAATTATCTTATGAATTTTAGGGTCAAGGGCCAGATGAAAATGGTAACAATTTACTATTCAATTCAGAAATTTCACTTTTTCTCCACATCACCTGTACCTTGAAAATTACTCAATGCCTAAATGTATGAATGGGTCAAAGTCAAGTTAAAGTCCTTAAATCCCTAGATACTGTACATGCTCTCTTATTCATCCAATTAAACCTAGGTCAAGGAAGGTGAACATTCAACACATTTGTGACAAACTTGTCATTCCAATATTTTGCCAATTTTGTGAAAATGTAATCACACAGTGTCCACATGTACTATCTATACCTATTGGGAAAATCATGCATTATGGCGGAGGCATACCAGTCGCCAAAGCGACATTTCTAGTTTTTTTCTGTAACCAGTTCAATTTAGACATGACCAAAGATGATAAAGCATAGAGGAGTGTCTTTTTTTTCTTTTTGTTGTTGTTGTTGTTGGTACATATAATAAAGAGTAGGAGTAAAACTTGATTGTGTAGTGTAAACTGTGTAACATGTGATTGATGCTCTTCCCTATTTGCTCTATTTGGCAGGGGGTTCTCAAACATGGTGCTTCTTTTTATGTATGGTATTGAAATGTTTTTTTAATGAAAGGTTCTTGTCACTTTATGTTTTGCTTTGTTTTTTTCCTTTTTCCATAATGACTGCTAAACAATTGTAAATTTTGTGATTTTATGTGATAGTGAAACAAAAAAAATATATAAAAAAATAGATATGATATGACCATGACTTGCCCAAAGTTATGGCAAATCTGGGCTAAGCTGGATTTTTAGCTTTTCGAAGTATTTATAGTCCCAAAATTGGTCAAGGGCAAATTCTATTCGAAAATGATTGAACAGATATTTTGTATCTGAACATGTCTGATAGTTGAGAATTTATTGGAGTATGGTTGTCTAATGTTGATATAGACTATTGATATTACAATTATGGGAGTGCATAGTTTTGTCATTGACATTTATATTACCCTTCACCCCAATTCATGCAGTTCCCAAATGAAATTGTAATCATGACAAAGTTTAGCAGTTACTGAAGTTTAATTGATCTGGTATCAGTGATTCATTTTTTATTTTTATAATGTTTTGCTATCTGTGCTTTCTTGAATTAGGAAGACCCATAAAATCTGTAAAAAAGAAGAAGAAGAAGAAGAAGAAGAAGAAGAAGAAGAAGAAGAAGAAGAAGAAGAAGAAGAAGAAGAAGAAGAAAAAAGCTTTAATCTGTACAGTTGTTTATGTCAGGTTCACATACTGTACGAGCTGAAATTTTCGCGGTGGTTTTATTTTCGCGAATTTCGCGAATCGCCTTTGAACCGCGAAAATAACGCGCGAATAACTAAGTTCAGTTAGACCCTCGCAACCGCGAAATTAACAACACGCGAAAATGTCCTCCAAGTAGCAATTCGCGAAAATATCTGTACGCAAAAATTTCAGCTTGTACAGTATGATGACATCCTTTAGTATCCGAATGTACATAGGTTCTGCTCTGGGTAGCAAGTCGTTGCTTGAATGTTAACATGTATTGTATTTATGTTTCTGCCTTGTTTGAAATAGCAGAAGTGCATATTCATACATGCTACCAGTATCTCTTATATTGCATGTAAATAGAGGCTGGTCATGGAAAACTTCAGTGGAAAGTGCTCAAAAAGCAAAAATATTCTACCTGGATTTACCTTATTCAATATTCCCATGAACAGTATTCTAATTAGAGTAAATCTGGTTCAGAAATAGTTTACAAGCATTGTGATATTTATTTAAATATATTATATTTTGTTACTGACAGCATGATTTTGAGAAACACTGCCATGAGTCGAGGATGTTTCTTCTTCCATTTGAACATCATTGTACAACTCAGTCAGCATTTCAACATTGTGTTGATTGATTGTTTGTTTGTTTAGTTTTTTTTTTACATTTTTTTTTAAACTTGTACTCACAATATATAAAACACTGTCTTTAATCACTGCTTACTGACCTTTTCTTGCAGAACTGTCAAAAGATAATGTGATGGCTCTCCATAAACTCACAGATTTTTATGCTTCTTGCCCAATCTTCCACCAGGAACCTGATGATCTCTTCGAGACCCTCTCCCAAGGCCTGCTAAACGCTGTCGACAGGGATGCCCTCTCAGGGTTGGGAGCAGTGGTACACATAATGTGAGTAGAAACTTGAATATCTGTCAGTCCACCACAGTAATGATGGGTTCCCACTGTAGTGCGATCCACTCTGCACACCACGATTGGCCATTGGGAGCTGATTGTGTAATTTTTGTTCATGTGTATGATGGTTTGTGCCATGATAAAAATGATGGTCTGAATTGTGGAGTAATCATGGTGATTGTATATCAGATCTGAGGTCAGTTGTGGTAATCGTAATGGTTTTCTGTACAATCAATGTGATTGCCATGAGTGACCTCACAATCTGATAAGATCTGATACAATCAACTCAATTACTTCATAATTCAGACCATGATTTCAATCATGGTGCAAATTGTGACAGACATAAACAAAAATTCCATGATCAGCTACTAATGGCCAAGAGTAGCTTGCATTGCAGATTGCACAACTGCAGGAACCCTTCATAACACTTGCATGCTTTCTCTTGCAAAAATAAATAAATAAATAAATAAATAAAAAAATCTCACTAGGCGCAAATGACAACAACAGCAAAAGATGTTGGATTTGCAAAGGGTCCCAACACTTAGGGAAATACATGTGCCTAGGTTTTGATGTTAGCTTTCAATTGGGAAAGGCAAGGGATCTTGGTTGTGTGGGAATGTAAACAATATATGTTTGATTGTCTGTTTGAATGGTCTGTATTGCAATGTATTTTTCATTCTTGCCAATTTGCTCTGCCTAAGATGTACACCTCAAGAGAAATGTTGCAATTTCTTTGACAGATATGACATGCATTATCTATGATGATGCCCAGTAAGTCAAAGACTTATAGTGGGCCATTCAGCAGATACAAATCATATCTTCAAAATGTTCCTATATGATAGAAAAGTACAATATGTCAATACCAGGTAATGTGTGTGTGCGTTAATAAAAGCACAGTCTGATGTATCTTAACCCAATTGAGGACGTGCTGATTTTACCACATCATGCATTTCGCAGAGACACTTGCCCGAGTTAAACTGGTAGGTGGTGCACATATGATGAGATTTTTCCACAATTTCACTGGCGAACCGACCAGGGGCCTCGTGAATGCTTCCTGGTGTGTGGACTTGAAATTCTCTGATGAAAGTACCACAGCAAGAAAACTAACCATTACATGTATAATAAGTTGATATTTTCATAGTGCGGAATACAGTGGAGAAAAAAAAAAGGAATAAAAAGCCATACAATATTAAACGTGAGATCAGCAGGGAACAGGAATTATCTTTAGAAGAAACTGAAGTATTCCTTGACATTTGTTAAAGCTGTAAATGTGTGAATAGATTTCCAAAGGTTTTGACAATTGATTAGATTTTTGATTTAGCTTGGATATGTATTAGAATGAATGAAATTAATGTTTGCTTTTAATGTAAAACTATGAAGTTTTTAATAGATTTCCAGTCATGAAAGTTGATACAAGTTCTTATTCAATTTTGATGTGTTTTGTGATTAATTTCACAATTGTGTTTTTGTTCTGTATTTTTTCATTTGATTTGAATCTGCAGAGAAAAGGACAAGGTAACAACAAGGGAACTCAAAGGAAGAATGGATTAGCTCCTTTTTTTTTTTGTAGATGATTTTCTTTCCTGTCCATTTTTTTTTTTCTTGTGAATTGTTCCAAAGTCAATGTTTGTCATCTGGAATGTGTAAATTGGCATTTTTCGGTGACAAGGACGGTGCATCATCAACAACGTTAAACAGGATCCTGCTTGTCGTACCATCCTGAATCTCCCGATACACTTTTATTTACTCAATAAAGTGGATATACCGCAGATTTAGGAAACAATGACATAGCTGCTCCTCCATGATCTATTCCTAAATTTTTTTTAACATGAAGAATGAAACATTAAGCACTGCTATCTAGCAATGTTTTTAAAGTTGTCCAAAGTGTTAAATCATGATATATAGAACATATAGATAAGCAGTAATGGTTGATGCACAGGTAAATGACTCTAAAGGTGATCATTAAAACTTTCTGAAGCAAAAAGTTTGCTGCTTGTGTATTGCACACACTATTTCTCATATATCATGATCCAACACAATGTATAAACTGAATGATTTGTCAAATTTCTCTGTCAGAGTTCTCAATAAGAAATTGAAACAGCATGATTTAGGATATGAATTATTAAAGAGACATGGTGATTGTGATACAGTAATCTAAAAATGAGGTTTGTATGACTATGTTCAACAAAGATATGTTTGGTTTGTGTAAATGTGTCAACCAGAAAGACCAATCACAGCCTAAGTGTACCAGCGATATGTTGACAAGACTTAAAATCCTGTTAAAGCTCAGAGATGTGACTGTCCCACTGTTCATCAGTGCCATTTACCCCCCTCTGTTTGGTAGAAACCACATTTGTTGTATGTACACTGTGTACATAAAATGTACCTCGGTCCCATTCTGTTGATGTTTTTTAGTAGGTGATATGTACATTCTTGATATTCAATTGATGGTAAAAGCTGGTGTTAGTAACAGCCACATACTAGAAGTTCCAACCAGAATCTGATGAGACTCTTCAAAAAAGTGATTACATATTTTTGCCTCGTTGGACTAAGTGTGGTAAGACAAATTATGGCACCCTTGAAGCACTGATGAGGAAAGTTGGTTGTATTTTTTTTTCCTTCAGTGTCCTCCAATCTGTCTCCTGTGGGCTACAGATTTTGTTTATCAAGTCTCTACTCTGCATTGCATAAAACTACACTTTCGTAATCTGAAGACGGTCAATATATCCAGTGTATATTAACCACAGTTGGTCACAATTCTCACACTGAAATGTCAACTGTGCCAGCCTTCATTTTGCAAAGTGTAGCAGAAATCTTGAAAGAGAAATGAGCTCAGTCGGCCAAAAAGTGACAACTCACAGCTCACATGAACTTCATACTGCGACATTTAATGTATCATCACAGATTGGCCCTAGTGGGACATTGATCTGTGAATTACAAAGATTATCAGAAGCTGAGTGGAATTAGCATCAACAGTATGGGGAGAAAATGAAAGGAATCTTTCAAAATCTTTCAAAATCAGTAACTGCTTAATCTTCATGCACTCTGACAGTTGACTCTTTTTCTTGTAGAAAGAGCCATCTTGCGACAAAATGAGATTTTCCAGCACTTGTAATAAGACTATCAAATTGAAATTTTGTGTGTGCTGGATCATTTGCCCAAGATCGCATTTCAGTATATTGAATGGACGGAGACATACAAACCTTATTCTAATGGGACACAGTGGTCTATGCACTTTGCTTGAAGTTTAGTGTACTGCCAGTTTGAGAGCAAATAAATCCGCTATGAAGTAGCATACCATTGCTTGGCTTATAAAAGAAAGTTACTACCGAGGAAGTCAGTGGAGTGAAGTTCAAAGGTAGCTGTGATCATTCACATGTGATTTCCAGTCAGTGATTTTTGGTTTATGCTATTGTAAACCATGGACATCAGGTAGGTTGTTGATGGTGTTTCTGCCAACATTAATCAATGTGTTGTCAGAGGTTCGACGTCCAGAGCGTGTCATATGTGATGATCATATTCCAATAAATCAAGAACTTGTACATTGAAGACACGTTGTGGTGCCATTTCTTTCTAATACACTGTACAGTGGACTCCTGTAGGCCTATAGAAAACAAATTTCCTGGTCCTACAAACTCATAAAATCTTAATTGTTTTCTAGCATCATATATCAGATTCTTTGAATTTCATTGTTCTTACAAACCCTTTTGTAACAAATGTTTGATGTCATTAAGTTATTTCTCAAGTCGCAACAAGTTTGGTACAAGAGTCTACTGCATAGCTACACAAGTCTTTCTTGTGGAAATGTGGAAAGAGAGGTTAGATGGAGAGATTGTTGTGTAGTGTGTGTTAGGGCAAATGTATTAACAAACAGGTTCCATTTACATGCTTCATCAGTCTAACATCAGTTTGCATGTGTGTTTGGGAAGATTTATGAATTTCTGTGTGCAGCAGCCAAATCTACTCCATATAGTCAACAAAAGCCCCCACCTACTCATACTTGCAGTAGGATTTGTGCACATGTGAAATTAACACATAGTGAAGCTACTTCATAGATAGATAGATATATAGATAGATAGATAGATAGATAGATAGATAGATAGATAGGCGGATAGAGAAAGAGAGAGAGAGAGAAAACTGTGATACAGCGTATCGATTTGTTCTCATTCTCCCCACACAAAAACTGTCACCAGACTCTGAATTATTATTGTAAGCTTAGTTCGCTCGCTGGATAAGACTGCAGAGTACAGTGTCGTAAATCACAACGTCCCTGGTTCAAGTGCCCCCGACGGGAGCAGAAGTAGCCTAAGCACTTTATTTTTCCTCAGCTTGTCTTTCAGAAGGGACTTGAATGTGTCGCCCGTATGATTGACTATTCATTGCTTTCCTAGTGGTCATATTCAAATTCAAATACAGTGTATGTATACCTACAGCTGTATATAAGAAGGGATTAATTGCTTCATGGATGCCACATTTAAATTTACACTGTATTATCATTATTACAGATATAATGATGATTATGATGATGATGATGATGATGATATCATTATTTATTCATTATTTCTTTTAAGCAGTTAACAACACAGGAAGATGAGAGATCAACAACAGAACTTCTTTCAAATACTTAAATGTTTATTTATTCACAAATATATCACATAAACATGCAGTCAACATGAAAACCACGTAGGAAAAAATAAAGAGATATTTACAATGAGTACAAAATATGCAGATTATTTGCAGGACGGACCATAAGCACTCAGCAAATTGTGCTTGCAAAATGTAGCTGTGTAATTCATTCATCCGCATGAATCAAAATATGCAATTTGATTAGTGGTTATCATCAATGTTTGCATGGAAGCAAATTATAGTTCCATCTCTAGACCATAAACTGATACAAGTGCAGATAATCATAATTATGCTATAAATAAACAAGATTGCGATATATCATAAAGTAGAAACACAGGGTTGCAGGTAAATGAATCTGCATATGCATATTGAAGTATGACACACGAACATTGCATGGGGTGCATACTAATGACTACTAGGATCCATTCAGTTGAATGAACAGTGGTGAAATGACTACCAAATACTTGCCGTACATTGGAGGTTGTCAGAAACATAAAGAATTGTTTTATTACGAACTGATCTGTTGCAGGGTATCCCTTCACAATGTGATCTTCATCCAGACTTTGCCTCCATGAAATCACCACCTCAAGTCTTTCAATGTTCATTTGTTTTGCTGTCTTGAAGTATAAAGCATTATTTTTGCTGTTAGTTTGTGTCCAAACCTGTGCCACATCACCAGAAAACACCAGTAGATATTGAATTGTTGTCCGAGGTCACACACACACAAAAAAAAAATATGTTTGGCATCACCTATAAAGCAATAAAAAGATCCCATTTTTGTTTTATTTTCATTCTCAAAGATTTTCTACCTTCTAACTTAAAAAAAAAAAACCCAACCAACTTCTTTCTCTAAAGAGTTGAATTTTTGCAATCGTCCTCTGATTGAATGTCTAACTTCACATGGATCTAATAGTTGACTGCTTGATAGTAACCACAACCAGTGTTCCCATAACTTGAATGAGGTAAAGACAGCATCAAAACACAGGTGAAACTTTCGATATCAAGCAGGGTGGTGTCCTTAAAAGCACATCTGACCACATCTGATGCTCTGTTGTGGGCTGAATGTTGGAATGATGAGGCGAGAGATATGGTCCAAGGGGAATCTTGACTCCAGATGATTTAGGCAACGGGTTGGTACTGCTCCACCCTCTCCAGTAAAGCATCCGAGTAGCCTGGAGAGTAGTACCTAACAATAACAAAGAGAGATATGGACTGTAATTCACAATCGCCTCAGCACTTGGTCCATTGTTCATAGTTACTTATCAAGAATGGATACATTACTGGCAACATCTATCCAGTTGCCTTGGAAACGCCATCTCTTTGTATCACGCTCTGACCAGGGAGAGATAAAACTGACTCAGCACAGGTAATATTTACCATGGCGATGTCTCCCTCAGTAATACTCCTATACACTTTTATCTGAATAATCACTGTCATGACAGAGATGAACCTTTTGAAGATTGTTTGAATACTGTCACAAATTTCTGCTAAGAATTTATGTTCATATTCCCTTCTACATTGGAGTAAATGATGTCTTTACAATCACATTCTAATGTAGCTTTGGCATCACATCATAGCCCATTTTACTCCATTGTGAAGAATTGTTATGCAAACAAGAGAGTTTACTCGATATATTTTAGCTGCCCGAGTCTTTTGAATTGTTTGAACCTTGAAGTCTATGAAAAGGAGTGCTGTGCATTACCAGACATGTGTCTTTGAACAGAAAAAAAAAACCCCACCAATAACCAAACCACAACAACAATAACAAACCCTTGCAGCCATTTTTTGTTTATGCTTGTAACTTATGTCTCTGTGAGTACCTTGGATTGGCAATCACACAGTGGACATTCCCTTTATGAACAATTCCCTGCATCCACTGGATGACAGTACAGTAAACAAGCGGTAGGGTAGTGAGTCTCACCTGACGATCTCCTCGGGAAAGCAATTGTTGATGGTGTTGATGTACTCGTGGAGGGCGCTGCCGGGCTCCGCCTTGATCTCCTGCACCTTCTTCAGCCCCCCGCTGGTGACGAAGAGGCGGCGGGCGTTGGGGTCGTGGGGCAGCACCTTGCTGAACTGGCCCACCACATGCTTGAGGATGTTGGGCGGGGCGTCGTGGAGGAGGGGCTCCAGGGCCGGCAGGTGGATGCACTTTTGGAGGATGTTCTTGAGGGCACGCTTGGCCTGAAGGGAGAGAACGGATATGGGTACACTCTTTATGAATGCATAGCTTGCAGTGCACTAAGGTCATTTGGTTTATCCCCTCCTCTTTCCCATATGTCTATCTTCCTTTATTTTTATGTTTTCCCTCCTTCAATGTGCATAGAGAAATTAAATTTATTTTGTGTGATATGCACTTCATAAAAAATGATTTATTATTATCATCTATGCACATTCCTTTCTTAATATTAGCTTGGGTTTAGACACCATACATGTTGATTTGATGTTTGAAAGATTGTCAATGTTTACAATACAACTTAGTACATCTTAGAGAGGAGCATTGCTCCTTTTCACCTACTCTGTCAAAAGTACTGTCTATGCATGTTCATAGAGAAATATAGAGCAATTATTAATGGACACAAAATAATATGTCGCAATTCAGTTAATCCTGACAAGTTTGAAGAACATGTACATGTATTGAGAACAGGGATCAAATTGTTGCTTGCTGCAACTGTAATAAGACTGTTCAGGATAAGGAGTGTCGTATCCAACTAGACCCCTTGGAAGACCAGCTATTGCAGTTGAATATCAGCTATCCAGCCATCTTCTCAGATGGGAATGAAACAAACAAACAAACAAACAAACAAGCAAGCAACCAAACAAACATAATGGATTTGTGGAGATGTTGCCTGTACCTTAGTTTGAAGGTCCTCTGAGGCATCTGCCCGGATGTAGCACTGTAGGAGCCTGGGCAGCACGTTGGCCACAGCAACGGCCTTGGCATGCTCCGGAGTGTGGCGCCCGATCTGGCCCAGGGCCCAGGCAGCAGCAGCCTGGATGTGGTCTTCGGGCTCCTCAGCCAGTGTGATGGCCAGCTGGGTCACCCCCTGGGGAAGGAAATTGACAGCAGGTGATGCAACGATGAATCAACACTGAAGCTGACAACTTTTAAATCTTTGCTCACTTTTCCACTAAATCTTTGCTCACTTTTCCACTAATAATTTATATTCTTTCTGGTCAGTTTATTCTGTCTTTATTTGTTACAAACTCAAAAAGCTGCATCACTTCGGTGATCCCTCGCATTTATCCCCAAGTTGAATTATCCTTCGGGTTTATTCCAGGTTCAAGTGTGTGCGTGTGTGTCACACACAAACACACTGCTATAGCTTCTGACCACCCGAGCATTGAGAATCAAGGGTTTCTGGGACGAACACTGCACTAGGGCTTTCTATAGCTCAGTCGGTAGAGCACCGGTCTAGCAATCCGGAGGTCTCGGGTTCGAATCCCGATGGAATCCCATTTTCTTTGCTCACTTTTCCACTAATAATTTATATTCTTTCTGGTCAGTTTATTCTGTCTTTATTTGTTACAAACTCAAAAAGCTGCATCACTTCGGTGATCCCTCGCATTTATCCCCAAGTTGAATTATCCTTCGGGTTTATTCCAGGTTCAAGTGTGTGCGTGTGTGTCACACACAAACACACTGCTATAGCTTCTGACCACCCGAGCATTGAGAATTAAGGGTTTCTGGGACGAACACTGCACTAGGGCTTTCTATAGCTCAGTCGGTAGAGCACCGGTCTAGCAATCCGGAGGTCTCGGGTTCGAATCCCGATGGAATCCCATTTTCTTTGCTCACTTTTCCACTAACTTTTAAATCTAACACATGAGGCATAACATTACACAGTCTTCTTTTGATCAACTGAACACCATGTGAAAGAAAGGAGACATAAAAATTTGCATGGCAGTCCTCTCTGGTACAGGATGCTTCCATTATAAACAACATGGTTATAACTAAATTTCATTACAATAGAGTAAAAATTCTGATCCAAAAATGAATATCTTTATATACTTCATTTCGTCATCAATGAACATCCAATGTCCTTAGAAATCACTACACGACCATGCCAATGGATTGACCTTCCTGGAATTTAAGTGGAAAGAGTTACTCACCTTGGATACGATGACCGCCATGGCAAGGTTCTCAGAGTGTGCAGCGACGTACCCCAGCATCATGACACCGGGAAGCCTGACGTTGCCCTTGGACTCTCCAACGTAGTCGACGACGGCTGCCACCCCGCCAGCGTTGACGATCAGCTGAGACAGCTCCGGGGTGTGCTTGGCGATCTCGCGGATCAGCGTGGCCACGTTCTTGCGCACATACTCGTCCTGGTCCTTGAGGCAGGTGAGGACGGCAGGGAAGATCTCAGCCTCGACCACCATCTCAGCCAGGTCCACTGAGTGCTTTGAGATCTGGCTCAGGGCTGAGAAGACTTGGCGCTGTCATGACAGAAGAAAAAACGAGCAGATACAAACTCTTCATCACATTCTTTTTTTCCCTCTCAAATATCAAATATTGGAACCAATTGGTCTTGACTTCTTGTACATTTCATTCCCACTGACTACAGGAATTCACATTGTAAAGTTGGGGAGTTGAAGAGTAGAGGCAGCTACATATTGATTGAAAATGGGGCATGGAAACTTGAAAAGAATACATTAGAAGCAACCAGGGAAAAAACTACTTATACTCTCCACACATTACCCTAATCTTGATGAACAGAAATAACACAACAAAGACCACATACACTTGATACCTTGATACATACATTTCCGCTCCATCACTGTCATCTCAGTACTGTCCATCCTGATGAATGATACTATGTCTACACCGATGAACAGAAATCTTCCAAAGTATGCTTTTTTGATATATTGGGATAGAGGGGAACAGCTTCCAAAGCTAACTAACAACGGTCATGATCTCTATTCAAATTTTACTGAATGTGTTTACAAAAGGAATAGTGCTGCCAGGTATTTAAACTTGTTTAATTTAAGAGAAATAGTAATACTCCCTCCTCTACACAACAAGCACACTCCCCCTACTCCCATTAAGAAAAAGAAAAAGATAAAGAATGGGAGCTTATTGATAACATGTCTACAAACTTACCTTGAGCTTGGCATCTGGGTTGAGGATCATCTGTGCCAGATGGGCGATGGCTCCGGCGTCTACCACTGTCTGGGCCAACTCTGGGGAGTGCTTGCAGATGTCACTGAGGGCGGAGGCAGCGATGCGTTTCAGGGAGAGCTCCGGCTCCTGGATGCACAGGACCAAGAGTGGGACGGCCCCTGCATCTACAACGGACTGGGCCAACTCTGTACAGGTTGGGAGGAAAAAAGAGAGGAGGAAAGAAGATGGAGATGAAAATTCAAATACAAAATTTGAATTCCAAATGGAAGATGTCGAAAAATTACCAAAATTGTTCCTCTCATAGGACATAAAATGGAGGTCCTGTCTGTGAGAGAGTCATAACCTACGCACATTAAAGATCCCTCTTCATTCATCATTCATTCATTACAATGAGCAGGGTGCAAAGCCAGATGAAGTTGTCCCCCCCCCCCCCCCACCCCCACCCCACTCCCAATTCATATAACTGGATTCCATGGACAATCAGCTGGTGCAGCTGAATATGGACTATCCAGCCATTCAGCAAGATTACCCAAAAAAAAAAAAAAAATCAAATAAATCACACAAACAAATGCCTGAGGTCCTCAAATACCTTCTCAATACAGGCTGATACATCAAGATTGAGATGACACAATGCACCAAGCTACTACAATCACTACTGTAAAAAGAATTAACATGTCATAATAACAGGTCTATAGGGGTCAAAATGTCTCTTTAATTTTTAGAATGCCACTGCCGTTAGATGTTAAAATTTCAGCACAATCAAAATTGTAATATTCAAGTTTCTTCTTTACACATATAAAACAAAAACAAGTGCTTTGTAGTATACTTGACTGACTCTTAATACAATTGTATGCCAACCACTGACAAAAAATTGGGCCTTAGTGGTTACATGCTCACCTGCATTGTGCCTTGCGATGTAGCCCAGGGCCCAGGCAGCGGCCTCCTTGACCCCAGGGTCAAACTCCTCCAGACAGATGACCAGAGCATCCAGGGCCCCACAGTCCACTACAGACTGGGCCAGCTGTGGGGAGTGCTTGGCCACAGCCCGCAGGACAAAGGCAGCCGCCTTTTTGTAGAATCTCTGTAAATGTGGTAATTGAACGAACAAAAATATAATGAATACTTCTGAGTAATTCAAAAAGACAGTTCAATATGAAGAAATACAGTTGCCCTTGGATAAGGAAATCTACATTTTGTGGCAAAATACAGCTTGCTTTTAGCGGGTAAATGTAAATGCAAAAAAAAAAAAAAACATCTGGAAAAGAATGACAAAATCAACAACTTTTCTCTCCTTTGACTCCTGACAAATTTGATGAATCCCAAAATAATTTCATACGGCACTGACAAACTTTCAATCTCGTATTGGATCTACATATTATTAATATGTTTGCAAATTTGTGACCGCAAAGCTTCGGTAATACCGTAATGGTTGTACATTGTGATAGTCACACTATTATGGGAAAAATAATGGTGCACATAGGAATGTTTCGGGAGAGAGATTACACATGTGCATGATTAACTCACATTTTGCTCAGCAAGAGAGTAGACCAGCTGAGGAAGGATGTCTCCCTTGACAACGGCCTCTGCCAAATCGTCATTGTAGTTGGCCAAGCGGCCCAGAGCGAGAGCGGCAGTCTGTTGGATTGTAGGGACAATGTCGAGGAGTAGTGGACGCAGCAGAGACATCACACCTGGACGAAGTACACAGGTCAGACAAAAGCAGTGGTGAAATAATGATCACATGATTATCAGTTTACTTATATATGTTGCATATTCTACATATATGGATGTGAGATGTATAGATCGAGAAATGACATTTTTATTGAGGTATTCATGTCTCGCAGTCCAAAGACTGAATTGTATAATGAATTACATCGTTAAAGAGACAGTATGAATGCATAAAAAGAAACTTTGATGCATGCAGACGTTCACAATACAAAAACTGATATTACAAACTATAAAAACTTTATTAAGGGAGAATAATGTACACAAGCACACATGAATACATCAAAATGAGCAGTGCAGACTAATATAGGAAATGGTGCCAGTGATATCCATGGATGAAAAGGACTACTTTGATTATTAATTTAAATATTATGTAAGTCAGTTACCTGTCTCTGGGAATTGAACCATGAAGGCATAAATCACATCTCAATCTGAATATTTTAACCAAATTACAAAATTGCAAGATCAATGTGGCACTGATCAGACATTTTAATCATGACCCAATTGACTGCCATGATATTTATGTAGTGACAAAGCAGAAACCCTTTTGAAGTATCTTTCTAGTGTTCCCACTTAGTTTCCCATGTCTTGACTTACCTGCATTTTGTAGAGTTTCAATATTCTGCGGCCTGGAAGCCAACTCTGCAACAGTCTGGACAAATGTTGTCCGAGCTTTCTGGTACTGCTCAAATACTGCAAAAAATAAAGGGAGGTTAGTTATAAAGTATGAAGCAGCATTTGCTTTCTACACAGAATGTCTTGGATTGCCTGGTTGGTGGAGAACAAAGTCACAATATTACATCGTTGAATGTCTGTCTGCAGAGAACTTGCAGAGATTTCCATTTTTTTTTTTTGTCTGTAATATTTCTAGATGACATATTCATTTAGACTTACATACCAACTCCAAAGTGACACAGGTAGGTGCAGTGCGGATCTTTTGCCAATGGCTAGAGTGCCTACACTCATGATGAAGCACATTCAGAAATGTTCAAATAAAGTGGGAAAGATCATAATCACTGCACATTGGTACTTTCCTTCTTTTTTTCTTTTTTTTCCAGATATCTACTGACCCACTTTAAAATCTCTCAGATAAGTCTCACTGAAGCAACTCACATGTAAAGCACTCAAAGTCATCAGGCCCTACAGCAATTCAGAATTTAGAAATAACTTCAGACGTGCTTTCTTTCAACTTCATTTGTTACATACATACTCTCCCAACCCCTTATTGTTTGTGTCAAGTAGTAGAAAGCTACAAAAGTCTAAGTGTTATGTAATTTGCATCTCCCTAGGCTTTAACTGTGCCATAGTCCTGTGTTGAACTTGTTACAGATTCTATCTCTTTTTGGGTCTTTTCCTATCATTTCTAATTCTACACGTTCGGCTTCTGAATGGTCCCTCAAAACAAATGATCACGTCTAGCTTTTTATGTGGAAATAAATGAAAGATTACATTAAATGAGGACGCATAATTTCTAGATTTCAGTGTCCCAACATAAATGGACAGCACATTGACAGCCGTACTGTAGACTTTTAGATCTACAAGTGTTTTTATCAAATTAGATGACTGGAGCTAGAAAATACCAGTAGAACTGCATCATGTATGCGCATGTGTAGGTGCCTAAAGTTCTTTAACTTCTTAAGTTCTAGATTATGTTTTCACTTCATCATTTCCATTGGCATTGATATCCATAGTATTGGCACTTGTCCATGGCAATGACAATTTGCATGCATTGCCGGTTGTGTCTTCTTGGGCTTGGCTTGTGCACAAACTTCTGGCCAACTTTGTGAGTGAGTTTGATACTGCCAATATCAAAGTTGGCCAAAATGATTAAGTTTGTCCACAACTAGCCAAGCCCAATCTCAAGAAGACACAACTGACATTTATTTTAATGACAACACATGCAAATTGTCATTGCCATGGACCAGTGCCAGTACCAATGGATAACAATGGAAATGATAAAGTGAAAACATATCTATAATATGATGATATTAATTGATATTCATTTTGTCAGGGTACTACTAATAATAATATCCATTGTCAATGAGTAGAAATCTAACGTTAACTGTTACATATCGTTAGGGTCCATCTGACAATACTATCAGTGACTATAAAGCTTTTGACAAGGTTGGACATGAGCGGCTTTTACGTAAACTGGACTACTACGGTATCAGGGGGAAAAATCTGAAATGGATTCAAAGTTTTCTCAATGGAAGAAGTCAGAGGGTCGTTTTGGATGGTATTAAATCTTCTTCAGTAGCGGTAGGATCTGAAGTGCCTCAGGGGTCGGTTCTTGGGCCTTGCCTCTTTCTACTTTACATCAATGACTTGCCTGATGGTCTCGCGTCAAAGGTTCGCCTTTTTGCTGATGATGCAATTTCTTACATGACCATCGACAATCAACATCATACGCAAAATCTTCAAGAGGACCTAAACAAAATTGGTGACTGGGCGAAAAAATGGATGATGGATTTGAACACAGATAAGTGTAAGGTTTTGACAATATCCAGGAAAAGAAGTAAGGTGCAACACGTGTATCATCTAAATAACGCCCCTCTTGAATCTGTTGAATCCGTGAAGTACTTGGGTGTAATAAACCATCACTTCTGATTTGAAGTGGACCCAACACATCAACAATACTGTCAATAAAGCCAATAACGTGCTTGCATTTCTACAACGCAATCTTCGCATAAAATCTTCTGATGTTAAAGCCACAGCTTACAAAACGTTGGTTCGACCAATTGTTGAGTATGCTTCCACAGTTTGGGACCCATCTACCAAGAACCTAATCCACCAAGTGGAAATGGTCCAGAGAAGAGCTGCGCGATTCACTTTAAATCGCTACCAATGACCATAACACCTCGAGTGTCACCAAAATGCTACAAGAACTTAATTGGACCACTCTGGAACAGCGCAGAGAAAATGACAGGCTAATTATGATGTACAAAATACCATACTCGAGAACTGAATCGCATCGCC